>NW_015542438.1:45030-53567 GCF_001515605.1 Sinocyclocheilus anshuiensis
GCTGGTACCGTAACGTTTTTATTTTTTTAGTACCGACTTGGTACCGAAGTACTGGGTCTTCTGACAACAAGATAATTTATTTAAAACTACAAAAAAGGAGACGACAACGGAACAGGAGAAGATGGCACTCTTTAAATCTTCACAAGGACTTGTACCATGGCAAAACAACATTGTTTGTAATGGACAACTAAGTGATGTATAATGCTATGTTGTATAATAAATGATAAGACACTTGTTCTTTGATTTGTTTATTTTAAATAAGAAGGTGTAACATTAAAATATATTAAAGTGCAAAACACACACACAAAACTCAAACACATATGGAGGGAGGGGTCCTAGCAGACCAATCACAGCGCTCGCGGTCCGCGTAGATTTGACACACTGTGACACTTTTGGAGAGGTGCACATCAGGCTACGGCGTAGTTTCGACGCAGAAGTATAAATCAGCCTTATAGGTGAGACGTCTGTGAGACGTGAGCTTCTGTTAGTCACGACTGATGTTTGAGTAAATCCGCTAGTTGAGCACTCATTCAGAGACAACTAGCAAAAACTCTGTAACAATTATCACACACGTCCACCAGCATCACACATGTGACCCTGCAGCACAAAAGCAGTGTTAAGTCGCTGGGGTATATTTGTAGCAATAGCCAACAATACATTGTATGGGTCAAAATTATACATTTTTCTTTTATGCCAAAAATCATTAGGACATTAAGTAAAGATCATGTTCCATGAAGATATTTTGTAAATTTCCTACCGTAAATATATCAAAACTTAATTTTTGATTAGTAATATGCATTGCTAAGAACTTCATTTGAACAACTTTAAAGATGATTTTCTCAATATTTAGATTTTTTTGCACCCTCAGATTCCAGATTTTCAAATAGTTGTATCTCAGCCAAATATTGTCCTATCCTAACAAACCATACATCAATGGAAAAATTATTTATTAATTTATTATGATGTATAAATCTCAATTTCAGGAAATTGACCCTTATGACTGGTTTTGTGCTCCAGGGTCACAAATAATAGACACTAATAGAACAAATACAGAAACGGACAATCTAACTGACCCCGATGGCCGACTATCCATCCGCTTTGACCATGAACACACTCACCGGACACAAACTCACTACAGAGACGAGCAGATGCAGGAAAACATCACGTTCTGTCATCAAAACTAAACTGACGCACAGTAATACGAGTCGAATGAGTCCGTCTGTCACCACTGTGTCTCCAACAGTTTATTAATGCTCTTCTTATCAACTTACTATTGACTAATGACTTATCTACTTCTATTTCATTAAATTCTTTAATGAGACTCACTATATGGTGAGACAAACATAGTATTTTTTGTCATGTGAATACAAATTGAGATGCAAAAACAACATGTAACTAACGCGCTACTTTCATTAATGATGTGACATGATTAGTTAGTTTAGTCATCAGTTGTGCACAAACAATCGTGTGTGTTAAACACAATCTAGGGGCGACAGTGAAAAATAACTTTGTTTCCATAAATGAAGAGGCACAGATGAGAGTTTAGCAGCTGACGTGATGAAAACACTGACTTTAGTGATTCTGACTGCATTTGTGCAATGTAAATATCACTGTTTTAAAGAATATTTCTGATTGCTTGGAAAAATTATTTTTTTTTAAACGGTTCAACACATTACCCAAACACAGTCGATTCAATCTTACAAGTGGATCCCATATGCTAAATATTTTATAACATCATCATTATTAACTGATTATAAATGGTGAACGTAGATCTTTGCTCACTGTCATATGATCAAGTCAGTAAAGTGACTTTGAATGTACGTCACAAACACTTCCTGCTTTATTTAGAATCAGACTCAAACCTAAAACGACTCGCGGTTCAGTGAGTGAGTCAGTAATAACTCTGAACGATTCACTGCCTAAGCGAGTTAAATATTAAATCATCACATTTGCAAACAATCTGGTCGGTCAGTTTTAATTCTGGAGCCCAGGGGTGCCGTGCCGGGGGGGAGGTTAGGACGATTCCAAGGGCCGGTGAGGGCCGGTTGTTACCCATCTGCTGCCAGCAGAAACAGTGTTTTTGAGCAGGTTCACTCTTTCTCAGATGTCTTTTAGTGACCAGCATCTGTCTAAAGCTCTGTTTAGGAACCCAACATATTTTAAGAATACATTCTAATTATTACAATTATAAATGATGTGCATGTCAAGAAGTGAACCCGAGTTTCCAAATGCATGTGAGGTCAGAGGTGAAACACAGGTGAACGTGAGTGTTGTGAATTATGATTGACAGATCGCTCACCTTTCTCCAGGATCTTCACCTCTCCATTCTCTCTCTTCATCTCCATCATCAGCTTATGTTTTCTTTTCTCCTTCATCTCTTTCTCCTGCTCTTTTTCTCTGTCCTTCTCTCTCTCTCTCTTCTTCTCGCCGTCTCTGTCTCTCTGTTTCTCTTTGTCTTTGATAGTGTGATCTGTAGGAGGAAGAAACACATTGGACGGTTAAAAGAAACCAAAGCATTCAGATGTCAGGTTTCTCTGGTTCCTGGACTAAAGCTCCGTACAGAGGGTTACGCGTGTGAACGACAGCCTGCTCAGAGACACAATGTTGAAAGTTTGTGAATTTACCAGCTCACGTCTTTAAAGGGGTCATATGATGCGATTTCAAGTTTTCCTTTCTCTTTGGAGTGTTACAAGCTGATTGTGCATAGATAAGATCCCTGAAGTTGCAAAGACTAAAGTCTCAAAACCAAAGAGATATTCTTTATCAAAGTTAAGACTCTGCCACACCCCCCTAAAACGGCCCGTTCTAACACGCCCCCACATATCTACCTCACTATGTGGGAATATTAGCATAATTGATATTTAAAAAAAGCATCATATGACCCCTTTAACTAGTAGTCACATTCCCCAACAGGTTCTCAAAGTATATTTTCATATATATTATAAATAAATATATACTTTATATATTTCAAAGTATATACTGTCATGAAAAATAAGGTTTGAACAGCCCTAAAAAGAAGCTTTATTTTCTTTAATTTAGGTCCTTTGTATCCTGAACACATTCTGAACAGGCTTCATGAGGGTCACGATCCTCGTACAAACACACATCACGTTCACGAGGACGGTTTGCGCTGACCTTCATGTACATCAACAAGCTGCAAGGTGCCAGGGTAAAATCATGAGTTATCATGAAGACCAACTGCACAGATTGTGAAACGAATGAAAATATGATTATAAAACACTAAACATACTGTTGTGGAAGCAGGTAAACAGAGACAATGAAAAATTATCATTCTGTCATTATTAACGCTCCCTCGTGTCGATCCTGACCCGTAGGACTTTCTTTCTTCTGCAGAACACAAAAGAAAAGATTCTGAAGAACTGCTTTTGTTAATACAGTGAAAGTAACCACTGCACCTATCTGACCTTCACTTTATTGACATTTTTCTAAATATCTTCTTTAATGATCCAGAAAGTCAGTCATACAGGTTAGGAATGATGTGAAGGCGAGCAAATGACGGCTTGATCATGTTTGGGTGAGTTAGTGGAGTTAGGGTGAGTCAGTAGGAGTTGGGGTGAGTCAGTAGGAGTTAGTGTGAGTTAGTAGGAGTTAGTGTGAGTTAGTAGGAGTTGGGGTGAGTTAGGAGGAGTTAGTGTGAGTTAGTAGGAGTTAGAGTGAGTTAGTAGGCGTTAGGGTGAGTTAGTAGGCGTTAGGGTGAGTTAGTAGGAGTTAGGGTGAGTTAGTGGAGTTAGGGTGCGTTAGTAGGAGTTGGTGAGTTAGTAGGAGTTAGGGTGAGTTAGTAGGAGTTAGGGTGAGTTGGTGAGTTAGTAGGAGTTGGTGAGTTAGTAGGAGAGTCGGTGAGTTAGTAGGAGTTAGTGTGAGTTAGTGGAGTTAGGGTGAGTTAGTAGGAGTTAGGGTGAGTTAGTAGGAGTTAGGGTGAGTTAGTAGGAGTTAGTGTGAGTTAGTAGGAGTTGGTGAGTTAGTAGGAGTTAGTGTGAGTTAGTAGGAGTTGGTGGGTTAGTGTTAGGTAAGCATCTGTAGGACAGGCAACCAACAGTGCATCTTTAATGAATGTGGCTTTTGTGCTGATGTTTTCATATCAGTTGTGTTATGACAGATGGGTTACTACTTTATTAGTGTTTATTAATCTCATGTGGGAGTAACAGGCCTGACACAAACAGTAAATAACACACAACAGTTCAACACAGTGAAGCTCACAGTATAACTCGGAGAACAGCACATATTTATTAGAGGAACAGAAGATCGCTGTATATGACTGTATCGTGTTTTCCGCCGTAAATCAATGTTCTCCGATCACAGAGCGAGTGTTATTACTGAGATTCCAGCAGTAATACAGCAGTCATTATAATCGTGATGTTCTGGTGTCCGATAGACATCTCAGGAATGACAGCAGATATTTCGATTACTGTTTTTATTAATACGAGCTATTATTCTGCCGTCCTACAGACTAAATTGACACTTCAATATAAAAAGACGCATTTATTATTGGATATTATTATGTTTGCCGATGTCGGCGTCTCTGTGCGGTAACACAGGAGATGTTATGACGCTATTATAACGACAGCAGATATTATCATGATGCTATTCCGCGGTAATAACGCGCGTCTGCGACGGGTCACATTGCAGCTGCACACGCCTCACCGATGCTAAGCTAACTAGCTCGCGCTGTCGGTGTTTTCCACGCAAATAAACACATACGCACTCATCCACGAGCACAATAAACACATCATACACTCTCACACACTCGCACCGATCACAGCTAGCGAAGCAGCGGCCCGTTATCAGCCGCAAACAGCGCCCGAGCGGCGGCGGCGAAGCGACTAGCGATACCTTTCTGCGACAGCTTCAGCTCTCCGTTCTCCTTCTTCACACTGAGGTGATTTTCAGCCGCCAGTTTGTGTTTCTTCCTCTCTTTCTCTTTCTCTCGGTCTCTGTCTTTCTCTGTTTTGGTTTTCTTGTTTTTCGGTTTGCTGCTGTAATTCTGCTGCTCCGTGCCTCCGTTCATCTTCTTGGCTTTAAATATTTTCTCTTCGTGTCGGATTTTTTTGGCCGGTGGAGGATGATGATGGTGCTCCCGGTTCTGGGACGCTGGTTTCGGTTCGGTGGGTTTGTTGAGCTGAAAGAACTCCGCCATCTTTTCTCTATTTACTCTCTCGAGCTGCTGCTGTTTGTGTAAGAAGAAGCACGGGGAAGGCGTGGCCTGGCGGTGATTGACAGAAAGAACGTAGTTGAGGCGGGCGTGGCCTGGCGTTGATTGACAGATAAAGCAGCCTTGAAATGGGCGTGGTCAGACGCGGACTGCCAGCAGGAAAGGTGACGTCAGCAACTTGGTCGCTGTATTCATTTGATTATGATGCATGAGCCCATTTACTATCTTGATGTTTTTCCAAATTTTGATGATACTCGATGATACTCGAATTTTTGCTCTTGACAAATGTAAAAAGGTGATTTTTTTTGCCTCTCATGAAAAAGACATGATCTGGATAGAACAGCAAATTGTTTACTGCAAAATAATGATAATCTACACATGATGACCACTTACTGCTTTATACTACATGAGCACAAAAAAACTAAAATCACATTTACTTAAAGGTACAAGCATACATACATACATACATATGTGTGTGTGTGTGTGTGTGTGTGTGTGTGTGTGAGATGAACATATGAAATGAAATATAAAAATATCAAAGTTATACAAAAAGTGCAATCTTCCTACAAAAGGAACAACTGCATGTGTTTCTTTGAAGAACAAAAGAAAAACATGAAGAACAAAGAAACACAAGCAGAATACGGAATAAATGCAATAATATATTTACACTCCAAGCAGATCTTTTCTCATATACAGTATCAGATGTGTGATTATCACGGTCAATCTTCACATTTTTCAGATTCAATTTCACATTTAAATCTCACGGTTGTCAATCAAGAAACAGCTCGTTTTGCTGCTCGATATTGAAAATTGGTGAGTCTTACCATATTATTTTAATGTATTATCTTAATTATGAACACACTGGTTTGTAGTGCACACAGTTTTAGCGTTTACTGCATGTTGTAATTCTTCTCGTTATTTTCCTACAGCGGCGAATGAACCGGAAGTCTTTGAAGAAAAAGGTGGATAGAGGATATCGATATTTATGTTATTAAACACAATTGTCCTCATGAATACATAAGTAATTTTGTCATGGCTGAAACAGCCACTTATAAAAGCTCGTTGTGGAAATCTGTATTTAGGAATCTGAACTTGACTCAAGCTTGAAGTAAAACACTATTTAAATAAAGTATTATTTACTTTATTAAATAATAAAGCTTAAAACTTAAATAATGAGCTTAAAACTCATTGACTCAAAACAATCACATTTTGTTCTTGGGTAGAATGTAAGTTAAAAGATTTTGTCTGAAATTAACTCTAGCTATATTGAATTGATTGTTCATTAAAGGGGTCATATGATGCTGCTAAAAAGTTGTGTATTTGGGGTAATGCAATGTGTTTATGCGGTTTAAGGTTCAAAAAACACATTATTTTCCACATACTGTACATTATTGTTTCTCCTCTATGCCCCGCCTTTCTGAAACGCATCGATTTCTGAAAAGCGAGGTGTGCTGTGATTGGCCAGCTATCCAGTGCGTTGTGATTGGCCAAATACCTCAAGCGTGAGACGGAAATGTTACGCCCCTCACCATACTGTGATGATGCCCTGTCCGGCCGGAGCGACGAGACAAAAACATTAAAACCCATTACAAACGAGGCATTCGTTGCATCCAGTGGGGACATAATTACTGATTATAATGACTTATACTTAGGGCTGCACGATAAATTGAAATGGAATCGAGATTGCGATTCGACAGAAGCTGATTGTCATGCGTATCTTTCAGTGAAGCACGGTTCTGTGATCAGCAGTAAATCTCCATCCAAAGGCCAGAGGGCGCTCTCGCGGTGAAACTCCAAATACGCCTCGCAGAAGAAACCCAGAAAATGCCTATCGCTGCAGCTGAATAAACAGAAGATTCAACTGCTTTCATTGATTCAACGTGACTAATAAACACACAACTACTTACTTATTATTATAATTTTCATTAAAATAAAGTATATTTATAATGCAATGCCTTTATCACTGCTTAAATACTATGAAATATGCTGCGTGCCTTATTCTGTGTAAGAAGCCACATCATCTCACAGAAGGATTTATTTCAAACACTCAGTTACGCCTTCTTTCTTTGCGTGAACATTTGGGCGGCGTTATGCAAATCTTCCCACATAGTGATGTAGACATGTGGGGGCGTGTTAGAACGAGACGTTTTAGGTAGGCGTGGTTGACTCTTAACTTTTATAAAGAATATCTCTGGATTTGAGACTTTAGTCTTTGCAACTTTACAGATCTTCTTTATGTACCAAGAGCTTGTAACACTCCAAAGAGAAAGGAAAAATTTAAATCGCATCATATGACCCCTTTAAATTAATGTGAAAGCAGTCTCCACTCATGATGGAGCTGCTGGCCTTTTCTTACGTGGATCGCTGGTCTGCTGTGAGAGCTGGAGATTTCGTCTCAACCCAGCCTCTTCTCACGACTTCAAGGAGATTCCACTGACGTCTGACTGGCATCCCGAGAGGTCATGTGACCCGGATGGAGTAGCGTTCATTAATGCACTGCGACAGAGACCAGACACTCATCCTTCATCAGCTCTTCTCAGATAACATCCATTCAGTGAGAAACAGGAATGAATAAATCAGAGTAAGACGTGATCACAGGAACACAACAGCTTTACCAGCATATGGAAATATTAATCAATGGATCTCTAGTGAATGTATGAGTGAATGAGTATGAATACATGTGAAGAGAACCTAACCCTAGCTCCTTTTGCCGTCTACCATCACAGGACTGCCATATTCTAGCATCTGAATGATTAGCACATCATAAAAATAATGGCAAATGACAAACTGCTGCAGCAATTGCAACAGACACAGAAAACCAAACACTGCTGTCCACAAACACGTCACCAACAGATGGTGAGAGTGAGCGTCTGTCTGAAATAACATGAACATCAGCCCTAGAAACTTCAACATGAGAAATAAATCAAGCATTACATTTACTCAAACACTAACACACACACACACACTCACAAGCACTCACACACTCACTCAAACACTAACACACACACACACACACTCAAACACTAACACTCACAATCACACAAACACTAACACTCACTCACAATCACTCACACACTAACACACACTCACTCAAACACTAACATTCACACACACTCAATCACTCAAACACTAACACACACACTCAAACACTAACACTCTCACACACCAACACACACACACACACACAGACACACACTCTCTCACACACACACACACTCAAACACTAACACTCACAATCACTCACACACTAACACACACACTCTCACACACACAATCACTCAAACAGTAACACACACACACACTCTCTCTCACGCACACACACACACACACACACACACACACACACACTCTCACTCTCTCTCTCTCT
>NW_015542438.1:53727-62930 GCF_001515605.1 Sinocyclocheilus anshuiensis
CACACACAATCACTCACTCACTCACTCACACACACAATCACTCACTCACTCACTCACACTCACACACTCTCACACACACAGTATGCACTGAGAATAAAGCAGCAGAAGACATTTTTCCTCCTAATGTTTTACTGACATTGATTGATTGACAGGTCTGTGTTGGAAGGTCAAGTAAAATCCCAGAGGTTTAAATGTGAGGTTACGTAACTCGCACACATTCTCCCTCTGCGTCTCAAACACACACACAGTAAAAAAAGGCACGGGCGAGCTGTCTGGAGTCGTTTGTGAAGTGAGAAAATGGCATATACAAAAATAATGTCTAGAATACAATTTACAAAAAGCATCAACAATACAATCTCCAGCCCGCAGCGTCTCGTGAAGCGGCCGATACGCAAAGAAAGGGCCAGAAAAGAAAACACAGCCCCGAAAGCTTTTGTTGTAACAGGAGGGCAAATAACTTAGTTTGAGGTACACCAGATGCTTTCATGCACAGACGTCTTACATCGCAATAATATATTCAGTGATAGTACGTTTGCATCATCATCATCATCATCATTTACGGCTCGCCCTGTGAACTCCGGCCCGCGCCGTCTGATCTCAGTCTAAACTATTGCAGAAGAACGGGTCCAGCCCCGCAGCAGGAGTAAGGCAGGTTCTGGTCCCGGAGCACCAGCACAGCGAGTCCATGGCAGCGAGGTGCATCATGGTAGATTATCTTTGTAGCTTTACTGATTGTGTTAGTCAGAGAAGAGGCGCCGTCGTCTACAGTGGCACTTATAGAAGAAAGAGGAGCGTGGAGTGTGGAGCGGATGGGTGCCGCGGTCACGTCCACTCCGACGGAGGCTCCCGGGGGCCTTTGGGATGCGAGCAGCGGCTGCTGAATCCTGCGGCACAGAGACGCTTGAGAGAAACTCACAGATCATTACAGAAAAGCTCTGGTCTGCTCTGGTCACTCACCAATCTCCGTCTCTGCTCTCCTGTCCTTCAGAGGTGAATCTCGGCCCTTTCCGTTCTTCTGCTCAGCATCTAGAAAAACATCACTGTTAAACAAATGCACATCTTTGCCGTCAGGCTTCTATTTCATCACATTATGGGAGAAATCAGACCGAGTGTCTCTGAGTGCGATCAGCGGCTGATCTCTGAGATACAGCTGGAGATTCGGAGCGGCTGCTAACGGCTAACAAAAGCACATTAACATTCAAATAAAGCTGTGTGTTCAACCACAACGCACTGAAATGCTGCAAGTGAATGAAAATATTATTTTTGTGTAATAATAATAATAACACTGTTCATTATAATAAAAATCATATCTTTGTGTAAACAGTAAGGAATTAACTGAGCAGCCGGCGGCACCTGTGAATGTCAGAAGGTGTCACAATAAACCCACTCTGACATTAAAGGCATATTCACCCAAAAATGAACATTACCCCATAAATTACTCACCCTCAAGGCATCCCAGGTGTATATGACTTTCTTCTTTCAGACAAATCCAATCGGAGTTATAGGAAGTCGTGGCCTAATGGTTAAAGAGTCGGACTCGTAACGCAAAGGTTGTGGGTTCGAGTCTCGTACCGGCAGGGATTGTAGGTGGGGGGAGTGAATGTACAGCGCTCTCTTCTACCTTCAATACCACGACTGAGGTGCCCTTGAGCAAGGCACCGAACCCCCAACTGCTCCCCGGGCGCCGCAGCAAAAATGGCTGCCCACTGCTCCGGGTGTGTGTTCACGGTGTGTGTGTGTGTTCACTGCTGTGCACTTTGGATGGGTTAAATGCAGAGCACTAATTCCGAGTATGGGTCACCATACTTGTCCACATGTCACGTCACTTTAAAAAACGTCCTGGCTCGGTTCCAAGCTTTTAAATGGCAGTGAATGGGTGTTATTTTTCAACAGTCCAATAAAGCGCATCCATCCATAATAAGAATAAAAAATATCCATATTTAAAACTTTATAAACAGTAATCTCTAATCCTTAGCGCTCACAATAGAGCGGCGTTCCGGCGGATGAGAACATGCTGGTCTCACGAGAACCTACGTTTGTTTACAGGAGCAAAGGAAGCAAAGTTTCCTTACTTTAGCAAAGGAAAACCAGCCTCCTCTTGGCTTATATCGAAATCCTCCCAAATTTTTTACTTTACAAATCCTCGTTTTGTACTTCTCATTCGTGGCCGGCGTTTTGTTTTGCTCTCTCTGCTGCACTTCCACGTTCGTCTCTAATCACCGGAGTAACACTACGCTGTGTGAACGTATGACACTTAGTGGAAGCTACAGATTACTGCTTATAAAGTTTTAAATATGGATACTTTCCTTACAAAAATGCATCGATTTACTAAGGCCTTTATTCACCCCCCAGAGCTGTGAGGCACTGTTTATTATGGATGGATGCGCTGTATTGCACTTCTTTTGGACTGATGAAAAATAACAGCCATTCACTGCCATTATAAAGCTTGACGAGTGAAAGCGAGACACCGAGAGATTCAGTAAAAATAAAAGTCTGCAGGAAGTGCTGCTGAACAGGAAGTGTTTTTGGCTGATAATATGATGTGATTTAATCTGGTGGCAGCTCTAAAGCCCGGGTATACGTCTCGCGCACAGCGTATAAAGTATACTGGACCGCGATGAGTGTGAACGGACGAGCTCGACACACACAGCGCCACCTAGTGCACTGGCTCAGTCTCCACATGCACCGCTGCACACGGACACTTCTGATGACGAGACTGCGTGACGTACCGGTCTTTGGAGGACTAGCAGGAGCTTGTCTGTCTGTAGACGCCTGTGAAGAGAAGAGACAGATGTTAAAGCTCTCGTTCTCAGTCGCTCGCAGCAGAAACAGACTCGTCTCACCTGTGACGACGCTTCGGCCGGCGGCGGCTTCACATCTGCGGGCTCTGAATGAACACGAGGGAAACGTTACAGGAAGTTCAGACAGACATGAGAACGAGCGGCTTTCTGACGACACACTATCACCTCACTAATGAAACAGACGAGTTTAACGACTGAGCCCTTAATGAGCCATCAGTGATCAATGCTCTTCAAACTCACAAAATCCACACACACACACACACACACACACACACACACACACACACGAGTTTAACGACTGAGCCCTTAATGAGCCATCAGTGATCAATGCTCTTCAAACTCACAAAATCCACACACACACACACACACACACACACACACACACACCGGCTACTGACTCACCATTAACACAGATGCACTAAAACAACCTGGCATGCTGGGAAACATAGGAAACCCTTTATCTACATACTTATTGAAAAGCATTTGGTCAAAACCACTTTTTGTCATTTATATTTCAGAATGATCACTTCAGTCGCTGCAAGACGTAACAGAGGGCTGAGGTTCACTGTGTGTGTGTGTGTGTGTGTGTGTGTGTGTGTGTCATGACACTGATGTTCACCAAGAGCAACCGGACGAAACTAACACACAATGTTAGTTTCAATGTTAGTAAATCCATTGTCTGGATTCTGTGCGCAGTGGAACAGGATCCCGCTGGCTACAGAAGCAGGAAGTGATGCGCTGTGCTTCTGTCTCAGAGCCTCTGCTGCCCTCGTGTGGCTGGACACAGTAAAGACACACCTGTGGCCATTAGGAAGGACTCAGCGGTTCGCTCAGGAACAGGCGGGGGCCAATCTTCACTGTCGTCACAGTCTGGGCAAAGAGAGCACCGTTACCAACCAGAGCTCTCTCTCACACACGTACACACACCGCTGAACGCAGCATCAACACCTGACACGAGCCCGCCAGCCCAGACCCCCGATCATCACACTACCATCATGCCTTCAGCCCCACAAATTTACTGAGTGCCCTAGACAGGCAGCATTAGCACATTAGCACAGCTCAGAGGCAGAAAACAAGCTTTGATCAGGTGACCTAAAGATCCCAGGAGCATCTCTGCACACACACATATACACACTCACACACACACAAACACACACACACACACACACACACACACTCACTCACACTTGGCACATGCGAGCAGGAAGTGACCGATTTGTCACTGTGACAGGAGTCTGTGTCGCTTTGAGTCCAGTCTTTAGGAAGTGGACAACTGTGTAATCCACGGTTCTCTCGGAACAGAAGCACCTTTTCCCGTTTTTCTTTCAGTCCCTTTAAGTTGTCAGCTTATCTGACCTTGTATATTCGCGTGCGTGTGTGTGTGTGTGAGAGTGTGCGCGTGCGTGCGTGTGTGTGTGTGTGAGTGTGTGTGTGCGCGTGTGTGTAAGTACGTACCTGAGGTGTGTGTGGGGAGGCTCTGGCCTGCGATGGACATCGGCGTGACTCTGCGGGGGGGGTGAGTGCTCTGCTGTGCCGCTGAAGCCGTGCTGCTTATCGTGGAGAGAGTGTCGGGGCAGTCGGAGTGCAGCGGGTCGGTGAAGCTCAGCGCGGTCCGGCCGGGCTCGGACTGACCCTTCTCCTCCGTCAGCGGCAGGTGGTTGGGTCGCGGAGGCTCGTCGCTCTCCTCACACACGGAGCTGGTGTTGGAGCGCTTGAAGGCGTGTGAGCGCTGCAGAGCGCTGTTCCCCTCGAAGCTGCGAGGGCCCTCCTGCAGCGGAACCGTCTTGATCTCGATGCTCAGCGTGCACTCCAGCCGGCGGTCCTGCCCCGGCTTGCTGTAGTTCTCGTTGAGGTCGGGGTTCTGGTACGACGCCAGCACGTGCAGGATGGGTTTGGGATGGTAGCGGTCGTTGTCCTGCCGTGCGTTTGTGACCGTAGGGAAGGCCGAGGGCGGAGACGGCGTGAGGATCGGAGGAACGGGCCGTGGCTCTGGAGGCTGCAGAATCTCCTCCTTCACGTCGCCCTCGGCCTGATTACTGAGAGACAACAAACATGAGCTGACCCTCCACAGATTCATTCAGGACACGAGTTTATGTGGAAAACACAGCAGATGACAGGAAATACATATGTGACTCTGCAGCACAAAAGCAGTGTTAAGTCGCTGGGGTATATTTGTAGCAATAGCCAACAATACATTGTATGGGTCAAAATTATCCATTTCTCTTTTATGCCAAAAATCATTAGGATATTAAGTAAAGATCATGTTCCATGAAGATATTTTGTAAATTTCCTACCGTAAATATATCAAAACTTAATTTTTGATTAGTAATATGCATTGCTAAGAACTTCATTTGAACAACTTTAAAGATGATTTTCTCAATATTTAGATTTTTTTGCACCCTCAGATTCCAGATATTAAAATAGCTGTATCTCAGCCAAATATTGTCCGATCCTAACAAACCACACATCAATGATTAGATTATTTAAATAATGAAAAATTATTTATTCAGCTTTCAGATGATGTATAAATCTCAATTTAAAAAAATGTACCCTTATGATTGGTTTTGTGCTCCAGGGTCACATATTGTCTAAATACTAATACTCCAGTACTACACATGTGACCTGTGGTGGCAAAATGAGTGTGAATGTGCATGGGCTAATTTTGAGCTGCACGCAAAAAAAAAGAAAAAAAAGTGAAAAATTAAAAATGTAGATTTCAGTCAAAGTTGATGTTTTCACAAAAATGAGTTCATCTAGCAATCCCAATGCTCCAAATAGTAATTAAACATCTAAAATTCTCTTTATTTGTACCTTTTCTCTGCTCGCTTCTCGCGCTGACTGTCATCCAAAGAGCACAATCCCGATAAATATACACAGAATTACAGTATTTAAGTATTCACGCACACATAATCTGTTCTGTCTTAAGTGAACGTTTAGGGAACTGTTGGGGAAAAACATCTGATGTGTAACATTATATTAGATCCGTGCGTTACAGCATGTCTTTATATACAGGCTGTCTGTCTCATTAATGTTAATCTAACGATAAAAGAAAAGAGGGAATCACTCACTGCTCTTGATTGAACTGCTTTTGTAGTTTTAATAATCAATTTATTTGTAATAAACACACTAAAGGTATTTTTACATTTGATTATGTTTTTCTTATTTGAATGCTTTTGTTTAGATGTAAAATGAAAAAGGTAATGCAATATTTGTTTCTTTATATTTGTATACTGTTTTTTTTGCATCGATTCTAATTTAAAATATCAAAGATAAAATAAAAAATAGCTATATTGTGATTATTAATATAGTAATTAATTATTATTAAGAAAAGAACTGGAGGAAAAGATGCAACGCTTTGGAACCTTTAGAAAACTTTAACTCGATTTTTCTCAGAATTGACTATCGACTTCAAACAGGTGTAGCTCAGTCCATTTTTGTCTGATTCCAATAAATCATGTCATTTTGAAGGTCTTTTAATGGAGAATTTTGAAAAATTGCTCATTGGGAATCATTTTGCCAGCACCGGTCACATATACTCTAAATTCTAAAATAAATAAAATTGCACTGATAAACATGTACACTCTGTGAAACGAGTATGTTTCTAAGTTTCTTCACTCAGTGCATTTGGAGGTTTGAGGTTGATGAGATTCTGGAGGCGTGTACCGAGGGGCGGAGTCTCACCTGCGGATGCGGGGTGGTTTGGGAGGGGGCGTGTCCCATCTCTCCTCATCTGAATTCTGAACGGGTTTTTCCGGGCTGCCCTCTTCCTGCAGTGTGTGTGTGTGTGTCAGAACAAAGACAAACCAAACACGTGAATGTAAAACATTAGAACTTCTACATTACAAACAGAGAAATGAAAATAGAGGAGGAAAGGACAGAATGAAGATATTACAGCCTCAAACAGACACTTACAGTTCTGTGTGTGTGTGTGTGTGTGTGGTGTGTGTGTGTGTGTGTGTGTGTTTGTGGTCTTACCATCCCGTCTGTGAGCTCAGAGTTTGATGGACTCTCCAAAAGCATCAGCTGTTTCTCAAAGAGCTGTGCAATCGCTCGATGAACCAGCTCATACTGCTCCTGATGTACAGAGGGACACAGGAGGCTAGTGAATCAATCCTGCGCTGGTTTGTAACGCATGATATTCTGCTACAGTCTATAGCTGGTGTTTTGTGTAGTTTACTTTGGTCTGAACTGCTGAATGCCGGTGTGTCCTCATCTCCTGAATCAGCTGGAAAACGTTAAAATCTTCAGGAATTCTCTGCAAAATAAATTCACAATGATGCCAGTCCTTCAGTGGTTAGACTATATGTGTGTGTGTGTGTGTGTGTGTGTGTGTGTGTGTGAGTGTCGCGTGAGTGTGTGAGCATGTGAGTGTGTGAGTGTGAGTGTGTGTGTGTGAGAGAGTGTGTGTGTGTGTGTGTGAGAGTGTGTGTGTGTGTGTGTGTGTGAGTGTGAGTGTGAGTGTGTGTGTCTTACCCCAGCTTTCAGGAGGTTCCACGTGTAGTCGATGGCACAGATGGCTCCTGTGCGTCCACAGCCAGCACTGTCAACACATACAGCACACATCTGCAGTCAGAACACACGCTAACATCAGACACGCTACCCAGTCATTTCCTATGAAACTCTGAGGCTCGTGCTAAACCAACACCCATAAACCCGACTAAACCTGAACCTCAGCCTGTCCTTCAGCAGTGATGATTGGCCATCAAGATAAAGCCAGAGAACGTCAGCGCTAGCGATCAGTCGTGCTGCTAACATGTCGTGATGGAGATGGAGCTGCTGCTCGAGGCTCATGGGACTGAAGATCAGACGTGAGGTCATGATGAGCAGATCGCATACCTGCAGTGGACACAGATGGGAATGTCGTCATGCTCCTGATATTCCCTCATCAGAGCGATCATGTCCAGAATGGAATCGAAGGATGACGGGACGTCGTGATCGGGCCAGTTCACGTAATGAAACTGCGTCACTCGCCGGGTTTCCTGACAGACCAGAGAGAAACAGACTGATGGTTAAAAACTGTCCTGATACAACAGACAGACAGACAGAAATAAAGACTCACATGATCGAACTCCACTGCGAGTGTGCGGATGAAATAATCCGTCCGCGGCTGCTCAGACTCCTGAACAAAAAAACAAGCCCATATCAGACACTCTGAATAGAGTTCTGAGGTTAGTTAAGTACAGCTGTTATTTACTTATTCAGATCTGCATGGATCTGCTTGATGCATTTGATACAGTTTGTGTTTTCTGTGACGTGAGTAAAGAGCAGTGGTACACAAATCTACAAACATGAATCATGAACGAACATAACAGGGACTAAATCTGTTAACAAACAAACTATAGATTCGTATTTCCACATTTTCAACCATAACATGGCCTAAGTAAAATCTGGTCAAACTGAAGAGAAACCAGATTCTTCTTATTCCCGCATTTCCCCCCGTTTCACAGACAAGGCTTAAACCTAGTCCAGACTAAAATGTAAGTCTGAGTTGTTTCAACTGAAAGAAAGTTGCACCGACTGATCTTAAAATATATCACTGCCTTTATTTTGTCCCAAGATGAACATCAGTGATGTATTTTCTAAGGTACATTTATAAAAAATTACTTAGAAGTCCTTATTGAACTATGGCCTAATCCTGGTTTAGTCTAAGCCCTGTCTGTGAAACCAGGCCATGAAGTTCTTCAGACCACGTTTGAAGATGTCTAATTCAGTGCCCTTCAGCTGTTCACTGCTTCACTTGTGACTGAGAACAATCCGGTTTAAGTCACGAGTTTCAGTGTGAACGCGCTTCACATCCCATCGTGAACAATAACGTCTGTCGTCACAGCCGCAGACTCAACACGCTTCTCTCGAGGTCATGTGACGAGAGAGTGGTGCATGCTGGGAAGTGTAACGGACTCACACAGGAGATCTTGAAGGGGCCGAATGTCACAGGTTCATCTCCAAACAGCGGGAAGTAACGCTCACACTTTTTCTGCAGAGGAAAGCGAGTGAAGAACGTGTTTGAGTCTGTGAGTCGAAGCTTTTACGACTAAAGCAGAGAATCAACACTGAAATCATTCTTACCCGCCCCATCTCAAACTCTCGACACGCCATCACGATGACCTGCGCAACAGAAGTCATGCGTCACTTACGAGAACACACACACACACACACACACACAAACACTCAAACACTCAAACACACACAGTCACAGACACACTCACTCACTCTCACACAGTCTCTCTGTGGCAGCAGATTCACTCACCGTGACCTTGTATTCCCAGATCATCCTCCAGAAGTCCAGCACAGTGTTGGGTAGCGGCCCCTGAGTGGCGATGTAGGCCTCCGGCCCGCCGATGCCCTGAACACACACACACACACACACACACACACACACACACACACACACACGCTCCGATC
>NW_015542438.1:68619-70822 GCF_001515605.1 Sinocyclocheilus anshuiensis
CACACACAAATAAAGAACGTGACATCACACACACACACACACACACACACACACACAAATAGAGAAAGTGACATCACACACACACACGGATAGAGAACGTGACATCACACACATACACACGAATAGAGAACGTGAACACACGAATTGAGAAAGTGACATCACACACACACACGGATAGAGAACGTGACATCACACACACACACACGAATAGAGAACGTGACATCTCACACACACACACACACACGAATAGAGAACGGGACATCACACACACACATACGAATAGAGAACGTGACATCTCACACACAAACACACACACGAATAGAGAACATGACATCACACACACAAATAGAGAACGTGACATCTCTCTCACACACACACACACACACACACACACGAATAGAGAACATGACATCACACACACACGAATAGAGAACGTGACATCTCACACACACAGATGATGCCAACCCTGAAACAACATACAGAACTACCACATTTCGCTATAAGTTTGATTGCATCATATAGTAATTGCTGTTAATAGTGTTCATCGGACAAAGTGACATCATGACACAGAGTCATTAATGAACACAGGAAAACAGGACAGAGGGATGAACACACACTCGTTTCTCACTGGAAGTATTTTTACACTAAACAGGATGTGGATGTCAAGGTCAGAAGCCACACACACACACACACACACACACACACACACACACACAGATCATCTGCTGTGTTTTAATGGGACGGTGACGTCCACAGTAATCACAATCCCATCCCAGCAGTCTTCACTACAAGTATAGGCTACTTCATTTTCTGCATTCTAAGTACACTACGCTGACTGTGAGCATGGATGCACACTATCTAGTAGACATTCCTTTTTAAGCGCTCAAATCATTCTCACATATAAAGCGGGCTGTATGTGGACGGTGAGCGGGACTGATGATGAACACTGCGTCACACAGATGACCGGGAGATGAACACAGACGAGGGAAGTGAACATCCAGCTCCAGCCCTGTGGCTGTTTAAGGTATTTGAGTAACAGGAAATGCAGAACACACACTCTCACACACACGCACATACACACACATTCTCACACACACAGAGACACACAGACAGCTGTGACTCCATGAGGAGGGTTCATTCAGGAGAAAGCCTCACTGCCTTCCCATAATCCCCTGCATCAGGCAGAGGTCGAGCGATATGTCACCCACATAAAGACATGAAATAATCCTCACAACGCAAATAAAGCAAATCCAAGCACACATGTAGGACAGCATACGCTAAAATGTGCAATAAGACTCTTACGAGCCCCCAGATCACACACAAAACTATTGCTACATCACTTCCTGTAAGGGCTTCTGGGAATTTCAGAGCTTTACTGGAGCAACTTTTATCCTCGTAAGCTCCAGAAAACACACAGAATTAAATCAGAGCAGCAGAAACAAACAAGCACAGGAGGAATGCAGTGTGTGTGGACACTGTGACAGAACCAAACACACACAAGCCCCTGACCTCTGACCTCTCACTGACTCTCAAACACAACAGATTACCCACAACACACTGCTGCAGATCAGAAAGCAACAGCAGAATATCTCACAGCGCTCCATCAGCTGAGAGTGTTTATGAACAAACATGACCAACTAATTACAAACACATCAGTGGCCAGGAGACATTCTCCATTCTGCTTTGGTTCATTTGAATAATTAACAGATAAACTGATCACAGCTGACCTTCATCGGCCGGAGTCATCGTCACAGACACCAGATGAAGAACTCCTTCATCATGAGCATCTGCAACAGCTGTCACAATCATCTCTCTCTCATCCCTCACAACAACAACACTGAAGAGCAGAGATGAAGATGCTGAGGATGAGGATCTCACACACACACGATCTTCATCACACAACAACACTGCTGTCAATCTACTCGTCACGTCAAAAGTGAAATCAAGCGACAAGAAGCTTCAGTGTGTGTGTTTGAGAGTTTTTAATGTGTGTATGTGAGTGAGTGAGTGAGTGAGTGAGTGTGATTGTGTGTGGGAGTGTGTGTGAGAGTATGTGTGTGTGTGTGTGTGTGTGGTGTGTGTGTGTGTGTGTGTGTGTGTGTGTGTGTGTGTGTGTGTGTGTGTGTGTGTGTGTTGTGTGTGTGTGTGTGTGAGTGTGTGTGTGTGTGTGTGTGTGTGTGTGTGTGTGTGTGTGGTGTGTGTG
>NW_015542438.1:71000-75305 GCF_001515605.1 Sinocyclocheilus anshuiensis
TGTGTGTGTGTGTGTGTGTGTGTGTGAGTATGTGTGTGTGTGTGTGCGTGTTATTTCATCACTCAGTGAGTCTGTAACGTTAGTTCTGTTCTCACCATGAAGTCCGAGCTGAAGTTATCTTCTCCTTTCTGCTCGCCGCTTCTCAGGGCTTCAATGAATCTCTTCAGGATATTCACCTGCTCCATCCTGACGGGACGTTTCATTCATCCACGGAGCAAAAGAATAAATAAATATAAATATGTCCTGGAAAAGAGTCTTTTGAGCGATTACTCCAACATTTTATGACCCCATGATCCTCTCCGTCCCCGCGACGAAACGGCACAAAGAGCGCGGACAGGAGTGTCGCGCGTCGCGCTGAGGAGCCGATATATATCCTCCGTTATAAATCACTTTTAACTTCTGTCAGAAATCACTTTTAATAATGGAATAAACAGCGCGCCCCTCCCTGCGGCTGCCACATTCACACTGCACACACAAGCGGACCGCCCGAACGCCGCTGCCGCGCTCCCGCCCCCCGCCGCTCCGCTGCCTGTGATTGGACAGAGACGGAGACTTCTGCAGCGGTGATTGGGCGAATCCTCACTTCAATCAAAGACGCGGTCCGATTCCGTGTTCCTGACTGTCAGGTCTGACTGTCAATCACTGCGTCCTACGAGCTCATCTCTGATTGGCTGAATATGCTCCCGCCCACTTCCCTGATCCAGGTTAGACCCGCCTCTTCCGCGTTGACATACGGGGTATTTAACAGCGTCACCGTCGTTCTCAGCATTGTCCCAGACTCGTGTGATTGTTCTTGTTGACTGTAATTCATTTCCCTTGTTTTACAGTGATTATAGAGTTTATTCAGCCGTGTCATGGATGTTCTCACAAGCACTCTTTAGTCAGAAATTTAGATTATCATGCATCGTGATATTACACTATATTTATGAAGCAGTATTTCTGACATTTATTGTCATATTAATATTTGGGTTTTTGTTTTTACTGCTATATTTCTTATGGTTTCCACTCTGTAGCATCATGCAACATATCACTTGTAGTTGTTATGCATTTTTTATTGTAACTAATAGTGAATGATTTTTATTTTTTTTTGCTTTGTGTTTGAATATTGTACAATGTGTTTAATCAGACTTGTTTTTTCAGTGCACGTGAACACATTTACAGTGATGATGAATAAAATGGAAGAGCTGCAGGGTGGGCCATTTCACTGTTTCACAAATACAGCTTCAAGACTTGATAATTTATAAAGATCACGTGTAAACATGAGACTAGAGTGATAAAATCACGGACTAATGTATGACACACAGAAAGGATGTGACGTAACTATCCGCAGAAGTAAAGTTGCTGGTAATATGAAGCAAACTCAGCCACAGGGTTTCATCAGTAACTAACCCTAACTCTGCCCAGAACAGCTCTTGCTTTATTTGCTGTAAACACGATTTCTGCTCCTGTCTACAGACCGAGGCGATATCCACAGACACTCAAGATGGACAGCACTCATTCTACAGCAGGAGAAACCCAGTCATCCATCTGTCCATCTGTCTCTCACACACTTCAGTCGTGTGTGTGTGTGTTTGATGCTGTTGGCTCTGCTGTTTCTGTACAGATGAGAACAGAAAGTTTCTGAGCAGCTGAGTTCAGGAATGTTCTTCAACAAGCCCTGACGTGACTCTGCAGCCGATCGCATAGCTTCCCTCTTCTGCCAAACACACACATACACACACACACTATAACACAAACACGAAGCTGCAGAGAACCAGCGTGAAAGTGCTTGTACAAAAATACTTTCCCTCCAGTCAGTGACACAGGAACGTTCTGGAACAGGAAGTGATCAAATCAACATCTCCATCACCTTCTCATTGGTCAGTGAAGCTGAAAAACTCTCAGCTCTGCTTGGAGATGTTCTGGAGGGTCAGAGGAATTAGTTAACAGTACTGGTTAGTGAAGGTGATCTCCATCTGTTGGTCTGAAGGCCTCCTGTGTTTCCATCTCAAACAGTTACAGAGACACACGTCTTCTGACTGACCGCATAAGATCTGAGCTCTACAGCTTCAGATCCACTAGAACACAGTGAGTGTGTGTGTGTGAGGCTAGACACACACGAGCTGCACTGATCGTCACAAACACACAGTCAATCAGCCTGACCGATCCATTGCACGAGAGAGAAACACAAGCACGTGATACACTCAGATCTTCATTTAACAGATCATATTTTTGATTACACTAATGAATGAAAGTTATAGAATAATTTGTCACTGCAGCATTTCAGAGAATAGGCTTCAGTCTGAGCAGTTTATTCCTCTTCTAATTAAGCATCCTATGGAGAGCAATGTTTCCGTTCCTCTTTTCTCAGTAGAGCTGCTGAGGATCGATCGGTCTCAAGCTGCCATCTACTGATCACAGACTGTACTGACTGAAGAACATTAAACACACAGCGTTCGTCTGACCTTCTTCTGTGGCTGCTGCTGCTGAACTCGACTGACTGAGGTACAACATCTGTTCATTTATATTAGTTGTGTATTGTGAATAAATAGTTATGGAATACATACAACATTTGGAACATTCAGATTCCTCCAAATCATGAAACCTGTGCAATTTACTTTTTAATTTTACTGCTTGCAAATTATATTTTAGTCCATCCGTTAGTTTAGCTGTTAGTCCATTTTACTGCCTGTAGATCTCTGTACGGTGACAGTACACACACAGCCATTCCTGAGCATTTCAGCGCAATGTGACGTGATTCTCAATGCCAGCTCCACTTCAGATGATGTGGTTTTCAGTAGATACTGCAGGAATCCCGCAGCTGTTACCAATTATTAAAATGGCCATAATCTGTGATGATTTAATAACATCTTCGTCAGGTCATACTGAAGATCGGGTCACAGCTATATCAGGAGTTTGTGCTCAGAGATACAGTATTATGATGCTTCATACAGTATTGTGACTGTCTGTATTTCCGCTGGCTGTACCTTGGACAGATTCCTGCGCCGTCAGATGATGTGATGAATGAACAGACTTTTATTCTGTACGGAGTTTCACTGTATTTGCCTTCATCAGTCTGGCTTCAGCTACAGACAACACATCTGCTGGCAGTAAGAGATTCACCTGAGGAAAACTCAGCCTCCATTACAACATATATTTACAAGATCAAAACACACGCATAAAATCACATACTATTGAAACTCAAATGTACAAAATTAATTTAAGAGTCAAATTTATCTTTAAAAACAAAACAAAACAAAAAAAGGAGAAGGAACAGAAACACTGGAATGTTTGCTCTCTGTAGAAACACTGAAGAGTGTTCACGTACAAACGTCTTCATACAGCTGGCCAAAATGTGTGAGTGTGTGCGTTTAGTGTGAGTGTGTGTGTGTGTGTCAGTCTGTGTGTTTAGTGTGTGTGTGTGTGTCAGTCTGTGTGTGTGTGTGTGAGTGAGTGAGTGAGTGAGTGAGTGAGTGAGTGAGTGAGTGAGTGAGTGAGTGTGTGAGTGTGTGTGTGTGTGTGTCAGTCTGTGTGTGTCAGTCTGTGTATGTAGTGTGTGTGTGTGTGTGTGTGTCAGTCTGTGCTCTGGGGCAGGATGTTGTATCCCAGCTGGATCAGGGCTCCGGTCAGCAGCGTCCAGAGCGGCACACAGATGATCAGCAGACGCAGGTTGGTCAGCTGCTCCAGCCGCGCGCACAGAGTCACACAGAAGCCCACCTTCATCATCAGAGCCAGCAGATACCAGAGCTTCAGCCGCGGGTCGAACCCGGACCGGCAGCGGCCCGCCAGCCTCACAGCCAGCAGCAGCAGCAGAACACCGTCAAAAACCCAGACAGGCAGGAAGACCAGGAACCAGCTCCAGCGGACCTTTCCATCCAGCTTCAGCACCAGCAGGACGAGGAAGAGGAGCGAGAAGATCCAGGTGAGCAGAACCCGCTGAGCCAGAGACATCTGCACCGACTGACCACACAAACAGACCAGGTCAGTCACCAGCAGTGAAAAACACCATCACCATCATCATCATCACCATCATCATCATCACCATCACCATCATCAGACATCACCATCACCATCTTCATCATCGACAGCATCATCTTCATCATCAGACATCACAATCACCGCGGATCTTCATCATCACGCGCGTGACGTCACTCACCGCACAGTCCCGCCGCAGCCAGCAGGATCATCCGTGAACTCTCATCAGAACCGTGATTAAACGACCCTCATCGCAATCACAACAGAGTGAATCGTTCTTTGGCTTTGTTGGGACGCGCGCTGTTGTCTGCAGCTGTCAATCACACTGTGATTCTGTTTCCGGGTTCAGCA
>NW_015542438.1:75813-76052 GCF_001515605.1 Sinocyclocheilus anshuiensis
GCACGATACAGTCACACACACACACACACACACACACACCACAACACATGATACACACACACACACAACAACACACGATACAGTCACACACACACACAATAACACATGATACAGTCACACACAACAACACACGATAGTCACACACACAATAACACACGATACAGTCACACACACACACAACAACACACGATACAGTCACACACACACACACACACACACACACACAACAACCAAACACA
>NW_015542438.1:76114-92398 GCF_001515605.1 Sinocyclocheilus anshuiensis
AAACCCAGCCTCACATACAATCACAGAGCTCCATGTTTCCTGTCTTGACTAGCCGCTCCATATCTGGGGCTTATGGCTCCCAGGCACTGAAACCCTAAGCCACAAACACACACACACACACACAACAACACACGATACAGTCTCACACACACACACTAACACACGATACAGTCACACACACACAATAACACACGATACAGTCACACACACACACAATAACACACTAACACACAATACAGTCTCTCACACACACACTAACATGATACAGTCACACACACACACACACTAACACACGATACAGTCACACACACACACAACAACACACGATAGTCACACACACACACACACACACTCACACACACACACACACACACTCACACACACACACACACACACTCACACACACACACACACACACTCACACACACACACACACACACTCACACACACACACACACACACTCACACACACACACACACACACTCACACACACACACACACACACTCACACACACACACACACACACTCACACACACACACACACACACTCACACACACACACACACACACTCACACACACACACACACACACTCACACACACACACACACACACTCACACACACACACACACACACTCACACACACACACACACACACTCACACACACACACACACACACTCACACACACACACACACACACTCACACACACACACACACACACTCACACACACACACACACACACTCACACACACACACACACACACTCACACACACACACACACACACTCACACACACACACACACACACTCACACACACACACACACACACTCACACACACACACACACACACTCACACACACACACACACACACTCACACACACACACACACACACTCACACACACACACACACACACTCACACACACACACACACACACTCACACACACACACACACACACTCACACACACACACACACACACTCACACACACACACACACACACTCACACACACACACACACACACTCACACACACACACACACACACTCACACACACACACACACACACTCACACACACACACACACACACTCACACACACACACACACACACTCACACACACACACACACACACTCACACACACACACACACACACTCACACACACACACACACACACTCACACACACACACACACACACTCACACACACACACACACACACTCACACACACACACACACACACTCACACACACACACACACACACTCACACACACACACACACACACTCACACACACACACACACACACTCACACACACACACACACACACTCACACACACACACACACACACTCACACACACACACACACACACTCACACACACACACACACACACTCACACACACACACACACACACTCACACACACACACACACACACTCACACACACACACACACACACTCACACACACACACACACACACTCACACACACACACACACACACTCACACACACACACACACACACTCACACACACACACACACACACTCACACACACACACACACACACTCACACACACACACACACACACTCACACACACACACACACACACTCACACACACACACACACACACTCACACACACACACACACACACTCACACACACACACACACACACTCACACACACACACACACACACTCACACACACACACACACACACTCACACACACACACACACACACTCACACACACACACACACACACTCACACACACACACACACACACTCACACACACACACACACACACTCACACACACACACACACACACTCACACACACACACACACACACTCACACACACACACACACACACTCACACACACACACACACACACTCACACACACACACACACACACTCACACACACACACACACACACTCACACACACACACACACACACTCACACACACACACACACACACTCACACACACACACACACACACTCACACACACACACACACACACTCACACACACACACACACACACTCACACACACACACACACACACTCACACACACACACACACACACTCACACACACACACACACACACTCACACACACACACACACACACTCACACACACACACACACACACTCACACACACACACACACACACTCACACACACACACACACACACAATAACACACTAACACACAATACAGTCTCTCACACACACACTAACACGATACAGTCACACACACACACACTAACACACGATACAGTCACACTAACACGATACAGTCTCACACACACACACACTAACACGATACAGTCACACACACACAACAACACACGATACAGTCACACACACACAACACACGATACAGTCACACACACACACACACACACACAACAACACACGACACAGACACTAACACACGATACACACACACACACACACAACAACACACGATACAGTCACACACACAATAACACACGATACAGCCACACACACACACACACACACACTAACACGATACAGTCACACACACACACTAACACACGATACAGTCACACACACACAATAACACACGATACAGTCACACACACACACAATAACACACTAACACACAATACAGTCTCTCACACACACACTAACATGATACAGTCACACACACACACACTACAACACACGATACAGTCACACACACAATAACACACGATACAGCACGATACAGTCACACACACACACTAACACGATACAGTCACACTAACACACGATACAGTCTCACACACACACACTAACATGATACAGTCACACACACACAATAACACACAATACAGTCACACACACTAACACAATACAGTCTCACACACACACTAACACGATACAGTCACACACACACACTAACACACGATACAGTCACACTAACACGATAGTCTCACACACTAACACACACACACTAACACACGATAGTCTCACACACACGCACGATACAGTCTCACACACTAACACACACACACTAACACTAACACACGATAGTCACAATAACACGATACAGTCTCACATACTAACACACACACACACTAACACACGATACAGTCTCACACACTAACACACACACACACTAACACACGATACGGTCTCTCACACACACACACTCTAACACACGATACAGTCAGACACACGCACGTACAGACAGACAAACACATACTCACACACACATTAACACACAATACAGTCAGTTAGACTCTCTCTCTCAATTTCAATTTAAGAGTGCTTTATTGGCATGACAAAAATTGCAGCTGGACTGCTTACAAATAGTGCACATATGTATTAACAGAAAGAAAAATAATAATAGTAATAATAATAATATATAAAAAGTATTAAGCATGTAGTGCAAAATGAATTATTAATGTAAGTATATAAACTACAAATAAAAATAAAATAAGGGAAATCTCTCTCTCTCTCTCTCACACACACACTCACTCACACACTGTTATTTATAAACGGATGGTAACGCGCTCAGGTTCCACACAGATACACACTTGTGTTTCTGTATTTAAGTATAAAGCCCTTTCACTCAATCAGCAGCAGATCACACTCACCTGATGCTGATCTGCAATCATTGCTTTTGTTGATCTGATCAGACAAACATCCTAAAATCCCACCGCTGACATGAACAGACCAGTTATAACACAAAACATTCAGTTCTTCAGTGAACCTGTCCAGATGTGTGTGAGCGGCCCGGGACTGAATGTGTGTGTGTGTGTGTGTGTGTTTGGGTTTGATGAGGAGCATCTACACACACACACACACACACACACACACCTTCAGTGAGTCGGTTAGTGAGAGGCCTGACTGATTGTATGAAAAAACACATAGTCTGTGATACACATGATGTCAGTAGTTCAGTGTTTGTTCTCTTGTATGCAAACACACGTTTGATTCTCCTCTCTCGTCTCTCTCTCTCTGTCTCTCTCTCTCTCTCTCATGTCTCTCTCTCTCTCTCTCTCATGTCTCTCTCTCTCTCTCTCTCATGTCTCTCTCTCTCTCTCTCTCATGTCTCTCTCTCTCTCTCTCTCATGTCTCTCTCTCTCTCTCTCTCATGTCTCTCTCTCTCTCTCCGCAGCTGTGTGTCAGCTCTGACCTTAAGTCGGTGTTGTGTTCTCGCTCGTGTCGGTCGCTCGGCCTGCAGCAGCGCTCCATCAGATTCTCCGTAAGTTCTTCAGAGTGAAGTGTTTCTTTTGTCAAATAAGTTTTTTATTCAGTCTGAGTGGAGCGTTTCTGAAACGTTCTCTTACACCTGTGTGTGATGGACTGAAATATGAGTGCGAATGTGTCTGGACTGAATCGAGTGTGTGTGTGTGTGTGTGTGTGTGTCTGTTTTTAACCCTGAGCTCTGTGAGTGTCTGGAGCGTCAAGCGCTGCGGCTTCTGCAGGTTTGTTTGTTCCATGAATAGCTTCACGTCTATCCAGAGATCAAAGAGTTTCCTGACAGCGCTCTTCATCTCATCCATCTGTTCACTCGTGTTTCATAGACGCATCTGAACGAGTCCTGACTTCATCTTCTCTGAGTGACTGGTTCGTTTAGCCAGATGGGTTAAGAATAATCTCTCACTGAAAGATTCTGGTGTCTCTATGTGTGTATGTGTGTGTGTGTGTGTGTGTGTGTAGTTGTGAGTCTTTGTGTTTTGAGTTGCGTTTCTGCATGAGGCTTAAGAGACAGAATAAATGCAACCGTTTCCTCTTACAGACGCATGCAGCAAGATGCGCTGCTTTATTTAGCCTGTGAAGAACACACACACACACACACACACACGCGCGCTGCAGTGTGATCTCCAGAGACACACACACAGTATCAGATGTGACACACACACTGCTGTCCATCTCCTTCATGAAACATGCACAGCCATGTGTTGGGTTACACCTCAGCAGATGGACGTGTGTGTGTGTATGTGTGTGTGTGTGTTTATTTCCTGCTGGTTTTGTCTAGAACGGTTTTATTTATTGTTGCGTAATGAAGTGCCGCTGCTGCTGTAAAAGCGTCCGTTAATGACAGCATGACGGGATCTGACTCTGAATCACATTGATCTGTGTGTCTTTGAGTCGACTGATCGCCTTCATTGATCCAGGATTGATATTTGGCAGTTTTCAGTGGATGAATCCTAAATCAGAAAGCTGTTGATGATGTTTGTGTTGGCTGGCAGGAGCACAAATCACATGTAAATGAAAGTGTTTAGTGAGCGCAGGACCGGTCTGTCCACTCTTCAGTGTGCACTAGTGAGGGCGTGTGTCTCGCGTTCCTTCAGGCTGTTTCATGTTCCCGTTCTGCTGCTGCCTGCTTTGTGCTAAATTTGCTGTTGATGACGTGGACAGGTCAAAAAAGCTCATCTATGTGTGTGTGTATCACATTAATGCAGTGACTGAACAAACTCCCAGAATGCTCAGCGTTCACTCCATGATGTATTACAACATGAGAGAAAGAGAGAGAGACACTTTAAGATTATATCTCTTAATATCTCTCTCTCACGCACACACACACACACACACAGTTTCTCTGATTGGCATTCAGTTGGTGCATTCAAAGTGTGTGTGTGTGTGTGTGTGTGTGCGCGTTTTTGTGACAAATGAGGACATAAAATTGTATGATGACAAAGGTATGACATAGGTATTACAAGGAGAAGGTGACTTTTCAGGACATTACCCCATGTCCCCACTTTTCAAAACGCTTATAAATCACACAGAATGGAGTGTATTGAAAATCTGAAATAGCACAAAGTTTCCTGTAAGGGGTAGGTTTAGGGGTAGGGTTGGTGTAGGGCAATAGAATATACGGTCTGTACAGTATAAAAACCATTACGCCTATGGAGAGTCCCCACTTTTCACAAAAACAAACCTGAGTGTGTGTATGTGTGTGAGGCTTTTCTCTCCACCCTCTTCTTGAACATCAAGTTCTAAAATCAGACTGAAAGTGTCTGTCATCATCAGGTGTGTGTGTGTGTGTGTGTCAGAGCTCTAACCACCCAGTTTCACACCCGTAATTCATAGATGAAGCTAATCTAGTGTTGTTGGCTGTGTGTGTGTGTGTGTGTGTACTCGTTGAGCTATATTTGTGAGGGTAAAATGTCTTCACTTACACAGTGAAATATCATGACAACAAACTAGTTGAAAAGGCTCATGATATCAGTCCAATCATGTTTCTGTGCAAATGTAGTGTTTTGCATGGGTTTCTTTGAGGGTTTGTTTAGGAGTCGGTCAGGAGATAAATAGAGAAAATATCAAACCTGAGAGAAAAACAATGGAAGTCTATGAGATGAACTCACTAGTACAGTCAAACAAACGTGTGTGTGTGTGAGGTCAGTCTGTTCCTAGCGCTCATGAATCAGACAGATAGTAGATGAGTTCCTGTATCTTAAACTGTAGATCATGGCGTTAGAAACAGCGATGTCATGAACACTTCAGTGTTTGTATGAACTGATGAGATGTTAAAGGCTGCAATAAACTACACGACTTTTAAAATCTCAACAGATCTTAAAACACTAGGCATGATAAACTTACCGACTTTGTAAACGGTCACAGAGGAGAAACACTAAACTACTAGGAGACACGTGACAAATAAAACAACGTGTTCTAAGATCTCCTCTGACTGGATTAAATCAGAGTCTGAAGCTGAAAAGTCTGTGACCATCAGACACTAATTTATGAAATCTGTCAACTCAAATCTCTGGCTCTGACTTTCAGCAACTAGCGTCAGCTTCTGCAGACTGTAAATCAGGGGAAATGAAGTTGTGCAGTGTTTCCAGCCATTTCATTCACTTCAGATAAAACATGTAACTGTGTAGTTTTTCCTCCTCTCTCATTGTTTGTTGTTAGTGTTGATCTCTATGACAATATTGTGTGCAGAACAATCATGCCAACTATGTGTGTGACTGCACTTCTGTGTGTGTGTGTGTGTGTGTGTGTGTGTGTGTTGGACACACCTGTGCTGCAGGTAAGAAGAGCTTAAGTGCGTCAGACCGCAGAGCTCCGTCTGATCTCCTCCCGTCTCTCTCTCTCTCTCAGCTTAAAATGCTCCAGCGTGTGACTCCTGACATGTAAATGGCGTCGAAGGTGCGTGATGCTGTGCTCTGGTACCAGAAGAAGGTGAGCGATCTGAGATCTTTTGATGTTTCCTCACATTGACTTCATGTGTCTGAGCTTCTGTTTGTCTGTGTGTGACACTGATGATGATGAAGACGACGTTCTGGACAGATAGAGGATGGAGTTCTGATGTCTCTGACAAACTGAAGCTGAAGGGTTTATTAGAGTTGGGTTCACTGAAGTTATGGACGAATCCTGTGACTGTTTCCTGAATCGACAACATCACAACAAAACAGATGATGCTTAGAGCAACACTCACAGGTTGTTCTCCTGCAGGGTTGTGCGCTCGCTGTATGTTTAATGAGACTGAACTCGTGAATTATTGAGTGTTTTCCACCGTGTGACTTCAGTCCAGCGTCACCGTCTTCACCTCCAGCGTGCACACGACACAGAGTCGCGGTACTTATTGCCCCCGGCAACAATCAGAGCTGCGCATCGCATCCATTCACGCTCGTGTTTCCACAGATCTCCAGAAACTCGATCCGCAAGACCTCCATCCTGCTCCGGCGCTCCAACCCAGAAAACATTCATTACCGCCGCCTCTTTAAACGTGTCCCATCACATAATGAACACGCATAACGAGCTCTGGGTGTGTTTGGACTGACAGGTGATAAATCAGTGCGATTCTCCAGTCTCAGGAGATTGAGTGACGCTCAATGAGAGAGTCTGTTTAAACACAGGCGACTGACTGTTTGGATGATTTCTGACTGATTTGTATGTATAACCTGTCTGTGTCTGTGTCTGTGTCTCATCTGTCAGATCGGTGCGTATGACCAGCAGATATGGGAGAAATCAGTGGAACAGCGAGAGATCAAGGTAACGTGTCAGCGACTCTTGATTAGACTTTCACCTGTTCATTCTGCCTCTGCAAGAGCGTGTGTGTGTCTGTTAATGTGTGTGTTATTCGCTCATTCTTCCTTTAAACATGTTTCTGTCTCCCTTCACTCGAAGCAGTTTATCAGACGGGTGAGTACGGCGCCGCTCTCAGCCTGTAGGTGGCGCTGCGTGTGGGTTTTTTTAACACGACTGGACGCCTGTATTTGTGTGAGAGCATGGTCAGACTCCGACAAGATCACATCAGTAACACCAGGGTTTACTGTAATCTACTGAGATTCAGCTGAACGTCTTAAACTCCTCACACACGCGTCTGATGATGATGTAATAGAGGCTCTGTTATACGTTGTAGTCAGGATCGGCTCTCATTGGCTGGAATATGGCAGCAGCTCGAGAGTGAATCTGCATTGAGTTTGTTTGTTTGTGTTGCTTTGACTGGTTGCGCTGTGACTCATGTTTGGCCGAATGTCTTGCGTAACGAGGGCTAGACAGACGAAAATAAAGACAACAGAAAGTCTGAGTCAAGCTTCATTCTGCCCAGATCCTCTGAATGAGCTGCAGCGAGGAATAAATCTCTCTGATTCGGCACAAATCCTGATCAGTCAATCCGTTTTACAGTAATTTTACCAGCGGTCTGAATCCACAAAAACTGCGGCTAAATCCTGTAACTAGAAGACTTAAAGTCATCTGTAATATTCGGAGTAAAAACAATAACAGAGGATGTGTGTCGCAGGTTGTGCATTTATCGATGGTTTGAATGCAGCTCATCCAATCAGCATAGAATCTGAACGATCCATTTCATAATATTTTTCTCTCATGTCAGGACTGACTGTAGAGTTATTATTTCTCAGAGTCTGCCAGGGAAAGTATCATTGATGAAATGACTGTTAGTCTGCCATCAGCGGTGTATGTGAGCGTGCTGTTCGTATTCAACTTTTCTAAATCATGATTTGTTGACTGCGCTGCTTTTAATTATTTGAGGAAATTGAAAAGATTTTTAATAATGTCAGGCCTGAATCGGTTTTAAAGTAATATTTTATAGGTAATATTTTTGGTGTTTCTGCCTTTAATTTGATAGAATAGTTAAAGATTGGAATTAGAGAAGAGAGTTGGGTCACTCAAAGCGTCGTCCGCCAACAACACGGCTTTAACCTGTGCTTTACCATGAAAACAGCCGCAGGAAGTTAGCAGGGATGGACAGGAAACACGTTTGTGTGTTTGTGTTGTTTGCAGCTGGTTCTGATCTTGAGATCAGTGCTGTCTGTGTGAATATCTGCTGGTTATTAGCAGAAGACGGGCCGCGTTACACGGCTCTCTGGTTACATGAGCGCCAGTGCAACAGGACACTAATGAGGGCATGAAACGCAGCACTGCACCCTTAATAGACAGCATCACAAACACCATGAGAGGTGTAAGCTCGTGTTTGTGTGTGAACTGATGTTTGGAGATCTTCATATGAATAAACTCGAGTTGTAAATCCCTAATAATCTGTCGTGAGTGTGACTGAAAGAGCAGCTTCAGATCCTGCCGAAAGTCTTTATTGCACTATGGTCATGAACTCACTAATGTATCTTGTTAATCTTTTTTAATTAACCTGATATGATGAGAAGTGTGTGTGCTGAGATGCATGGTTTCCCCCATCAGTATGAATGAATGATCTGCTGTGTAGGGAAGACACTAGCTGCGTTTCCATTACCCTTCAAATTGTGCCATTTGAAATTGGGAATAGAAAAATACGCCTAATGGAAACACGTCAATTTCACAAAACCTCCCATATATCGCAAAAAAGTTAAGCTCGCATGATGTGGTTTTTCAGGCAATTCGAAAAAGGAATATATCGCAAAACTGCAATGGAAACGGGTCACGTCATTCTTTAATGTACTATAACCTCCAAGAAACACTTCATACAAGGCCGCTCTCAAGTATAAAGGGCTTTTCTTGCCATTAATGCTTGGATAAGCCCTTATCTACACTGTACATGTGCATTACGGCTCCGACACGGCCACCGGCCACTCTATTCAATGCTTGTTTTTATACCAGCTGCGCCACGCCACGTTTCAGAAGCATCTCATAAGCGGCTGTCTCCTTTGATTAAAAATAATGGCTAGTGCGGTGGCTGCAATATACGTGAATCTACCAACATCCGTTGCCATGAATTGTGGCGAGAGGAAAAAATGACGTTTTAGTCACATAACATCGGTAAATGGAAACGCCATCATTTCGCAGTAGTTTTTGATTTACATTTATAAAATGTCGCAAAAGTTTTGTGCAAGTGTGTAATGGAAATGCACCTGTCAGTCATCCTGTCTGTCTGTCTGTCTGTCTGATGAGCGTCTCTCTGTCTGTCTGTTGAGCGTCTCTCTGTCTGTCTGTTGAGCGTCTCTCTGTCGGTCTGATGAGCGTCTCTCTGTCGGTCTGATGAGCGTCTCTCTGTCGGTCTGATGAGCGTCTCTCTGTCTGTCTGTTGAGCGTCTCTGTCGGTCTGATGAGCGTCTCTCTGTCTGTCTGTTGACCGTCTCTCTGTCTGTCTGATGACCATCTCTCTGTCTGTCTGATGAGCGTCTGTCTGTCTGTCTGATGAGTTTCTGTCTGTCTGATGAGCGTCTGTCTGTCTGTCTGATGAGTTTCTGTCTGTCTGTCTGATGAGTTTGTCTGTCTGATGAGCGTCTGTCTATCTGTGATGAGTTTCTGTCAGTCTGATGAGCATCTGTCTGTCTGTCTGATGAGTTTCTGTCCGTCTGATGAGCGTCTGTCTGTCTGTCTGATGAGTTTCTGTCTGTCTGATGAGCGTCTGTCTGTCTGTCTGATGAGTTTCTGTCTGTCTGATGAGCGTCTGTCTGTCTGTCTGATGTCTGTCTGTCTGTCTGTTGAGCGTCTGTCTGTCTGTCTGATGAGTTTCTGTCTGTCTGCAGGGTCTGCGGAACAAACCGAAGAAGACCGGTCACGTGAAGCCGGACCTGATTGATGTGGATCTGGTCAGAGGTCAGAGACACATACCTGTATTTGATGTTTTTGGTGTCTGTTCAAGTCACGTTCAGGTCTGTTTCACAGGTCAGTCGCGGCTCGTAACTCGTCTTCTGTTTTATTCGTCAGGTTCTGCGTTTGCTAAAGCGAAGCCCGAGAGCCCGTGGACCTCTCTGACCCGGAAGGGCATCGTCAGAGTGGTTTTCTTCCCATTTTTCTTCCGCTGGTGGATTCAGGTGACATCGAGAGCCGTCTTCTACCTGCTGCTGTCTCTCTACCTGCTGCAGGGTGAGCGTTTATTCACACACAATCGCTTGTTTTTCAGCAGACAAATGTCAGACAGAATTATTGTTATATACTGTCTGTCCTTAATGTGATTGGAGTGTGGTTTTGGTCCGGTGTGTTTGTGATGCCCTGATAGTGATTCACATCTACACGTCCAACCGCGAGTCGCTCCTTCAGTTTGACTGAATGACGCGTATGATTGCTTTTAGGTTGTTCATTGAGGTCACTGTAGTTGTTTTTCTTGTCAGAGACGTGTGCAAATAGTTCAGATGCTTTTGTTTTTACAGGTTACTAAAAAGAACAGGGAGTGTGTGTAATAATTGTGTAACAAATCTCTCCTTAAAATAATCCATGTTCGTCATGGCTGAAAGTGAAGCTTTAATTTGAAGTTTAATTTAACTTATAGAGTTTGATTGAACACGCTGTCTTTGGCTTTTTCAATCATTTTCTCCTGCCTTTTAACAGCTGAGTTTATTTTACTGTCCTAACGATGGACATTTCTATGATTAGCTGCACTGGATTATGTGTGTTTTTTCCTGTCACTCATGAGTGGAGAAGTGATCCTCATGTCATCGGCGTGTGTTTTGTGTTGCAGTGCTGGCGGCCGTGTTGTTTTTCAGCATCTCCAGTCCTCACAGCGTCCCCGTCACCGAGGTGTTTGGAGCCATCTGGCTGATGCTGCTGTTAGGAACCGTTCACTGCCAGATCGTCTCCACACACACTCCTAAAGCCAGTGGCGGCGGCGGCAGCGGGAAACGCCGCAGGTCAGACTCTGCTCTTCTGTGTGTTTGGTTTCTTCTGAAGTTCAGCCGTCTCACTGACAGCGACACACTACAGATGAAATCGGGGGAAGCGTCAGCACGTCGAGATGATTCTGCTGAATTCATGAAAAGCTTTCTCTTGATTTATGGATCCAAATCAAATTCACACTTGTGACAGACACTAATGTCTTCATTATTAGGCGATTGTCAGCATCATAAAAAGAAATGCCATTACAAGCACAAATGATCAGTCATATACCAGAAGCATGAATAGAAATGCATTTTCTAAAGGATCTAAAATCCAAAGGATTTTGATTAACAAGCTCCAATGTAAATGAATCATTTTAGAGTTCGGTTGAATCATCTCCGCTGAGTCTGCGTCTCTTTCAGGCCTTTCGCTTCTCTTGACTTTGGAAATCAAAGTTCGCTCTGTTTTAAGATTTCTAAGTTTTCTGCACTTTGCTGTCTCTCGCTAAAGGAAGTTGAGGAAAGCGGCTCATTTGGACATTCATAGAGAAGGCGACGGCTCTAGCACTACTGATAACACACAGGAGGGGGCACCGCAGGGCTCGCTGTCTGCCGGCTCACGCAGCCTCGTGGCTTTCTTCAAAGATTTCTGGCATGGTATCTTTAAAGAGGGGTGTGTATTTCTCTTTCTCATCTCCTCTTACAATCTTCTTGGCTACAACATTTCTTTTCCTGAAATCACGTCATCGCGCTGCAGTGCAGTTTTAAGTCTCTCTTTGAGGTTCCTCACTAGATAAAGGGATTTTGTAGCCATTTTATTCCATTTGCTCCGTTTCAATAGTTTTTTCCCCAGAAGCACAGTTGTGACTGTCTCCAGAAACCGGTTCTCTTTCTGATTCACAAGCTCCCATCAGCGTTTGCTGTAGAGGACTAGAGCTGCGCTTCCACACATCGCTTGATCAAATGCACAGCCTTTAGTAGAACCTGCTCTTTTCCTTGCTGTCCCATCAGGTCTAAAAAGTCCAAGCTGTCCATCGATAAGTCTACAGAGACGGACAATGGATACGTGTCTCTGGACGGACGCATCACCAGCAAAAGCAGCGAGGAGGGTTTACAGCTGCATGAGCCTCACTGCGACCTGCTGCGCTCCGAGACGCACTGGAGCCTCCAGCACCACAGACACCAGCTGATCCTGCCGCCCACGGGCAAGGTACACACACACACACTCACGCACTCCCTCACACACATACTCACTCACACACACACACACACACACACTAGGGGTTGCACAGACTAATCGACTAGTCGACTTCAATGCTCTGCCATGATGCTTTAAGCTTGCATGGGGGTAAGTGATTAATGACAAAATTTTCATTTTGGGGTGGAGTAACATAACCTTTTCTAAATCTTTCATTGACAAAATAGGTTTTAAGAGACCTAATCTGGGAAATACAACTCTTAACCACAGCATTAACCTGCTTGTCGAATTTCAAATATGGATCGAACACAACTCCTAAATTCCTTATTTGGTCATGACAGTAGGCTGACCAAGGATAAATAAGTGGCTATGTCTGGGCATCCTCTAGTGGGGCCAAAAATCATAATATCTGTTTTACTTTGGTTTAACTGAACCAAATTGTGAGCCATCCAGCTCTTCACCTCTTCCAGACATGCCAAAAGTAAATTTGAACCACAATTCTCTCCATGTTTCAAAGGGAGATAAAGTTGTGTATCATCGGCATACAAATGGTAAAACATACCGTATTTATTAAAAATCGAGCCTAGAGGCAGCATGTACAAGGAAAACAGTAGAGGGCCAATAACAGAACCCTGAGGAACCCCACAGGTAATAGAGGCTGTAGATGAAACAAAGTCACCATACTTCACCGAGAATACTCTGTTCGCAAGAGAAGACTTGAACCACTTTAAAACCGTCCCACGGATCCCAACTAAAAGTGATAAATGCTTTAGGAGAATCCCATGATCTATTGTATCAAAGGCAGCACTCAAGTCCAATAGAATCAGAGCTGCAGAATACACACACACACACACTCACTCTCTCTCTCTCTCTCTCTCTCTCTCTCTCACACACACACACACACACCTGCAGACGCCTCTCTCTCTCTCTCTCACTCACACACACACACACACACACACACACACACACACGGACACGTGTAGGCGTGACTGACGTGTGTTTTGTGCGTGTCAGTGTCTGTCTGAGGCTGCGGTTCCTCGCGTGGTGGAGAACATGTCGGGTGAAGCATCCAGTGAAGAAGACCCAGAGAACTACAGTGCCCTCCGCAGAGGAGTGGAGCGCAAGAACAGCGACTGCACACTGCGCAACAGAAAAGCACACCACTATAAGAAGCATTACACTGCTGAGGTAGAACATACACACACAATCAGTGCTTCTGTAGGAGCACAAACACAGGCTGCTCCATGTGTGGTTTGGTCTCAGCAGGAGACGCTGAAGTCGGGCACCAGCTGCAGCTCGCGGTGCTCCAGCTCACGGACGCAGGACTCTGAGAGTGCGCGGCACGAGTCTGAGACGGAGGATGTTCTGTGGGAGGACTTCCTGCACTGCGCCGAGTGCCGCTCCTCCTGCAGCAGCGAAACAGACGCCGACGGATCCGCAGCCTGTTCTGCCTCTAAGAAAGAGTTCAGAGACGACCCGTTTCATCAGGTGCATCGCAGATCCACAGCTGCTGCCTCATTGGTTCAGATTTGTGGAGCTAGGGCCAGTTGTTCAATAGTGATCTGATCGGATTTTGTCCATTGGATTGTATCAAATCTTGAAAATGGGTTGTTTAAGAGGAAAAAAAATTTTCTGATTCAGATTAGATCACAAAATCCAATCTTGGTTTTGATCTGGATTAAATCCTCAGTTTGTGTTGTTCTAAGCATTTTAGTAAGATTGGGATACTTTTGATCCAAAACGGGGTTATTCTTATCCCAGCAGAAGGGTGGATTTCAGGAACAAAAATGTAATAAAACTGATCCAAAAAGTACAACATTTGTAAAGTGTAATATCCCTTAAATCCCCAAATAGCTGTCAATATCAAACTCAAATATTCCATTAAAAGTTGTTTTTTTTCTCACTGATTGTAACCTACATTGGCACAATCATCAGAGGTGGACCAGTCAGAAGTAGTTAGTGGTTTTTTTTCCCCATCTCTTTTTTTTTCCATCAGCTTGTCCCTTTAGGGGCTCCGTAGAGCACTAGTAATCCAGATTTGGAAATCTGAAATAGTGTGTATCTGGATCAGGGTGATCCAATCCAATTTTGCTTTGAAAAACCGGCACTAAAGTAAGATGGGTTACCTGATCCTGGAAAGCAAAACATGAGATTTCCAAATCCAGATCATTCTGATCCAGATTCAACTTTTTGAACAACTGGCCCCTGATGTTTTGTTGCAGTAAGTGTGTAAATGATGTTTGTGTGTGTGTGTGTGTCGCCTGCTGCTGGTGAAGGGTCACATGCCGTGGCTCCACAGCTCTAATCCGGGCCTGGAGCGCGTCAGCGCCATCGTGTGGGAAGGAAACGAATGCAAGAAAGCAGACATGTCTGTGCTGGAAATCAGCGGCATGATAATGAACAGGGTGAGTGTGAAGTAGAGGAAGGAAGGCAGTGAACTGATAGAAATCCATTGAACATCTCTGGATAGAAGCGTGTGCTAAATCATGATTACATGAAGCCCTGATCTCGTCCTCCTCTCGCCCGCAGGTCAATCTCTACACTCCAGGCATCGGCTATCAGATCTTGGGGAATCTGGTGTCTGTGACGCTGGGTTTGACTCCGTTTGCGTTCAGATTGTTCCAGCACAAAGATCTCGACTAGCGTGTTTTACTCCGGTGTTGATGGCAGTGTTTCTCCTGCAGCTGCTTCACGTGCATGAGACGTTTCTGGAGTTTCACTATAACTGGGAGCTGGTGATTTGGTGCACCTCGCTGTCGCTGTACCTGCTGAGATTCGTCACGCTGGGCTCAGAAACCAGCAAGAAATACAGCAACACCTCCATCTTACTCACAGAACAGGTACAAACACACACGATACTGTAAAGACACACAAACATCCCAGAGTCTCATCTGATGTGTTTCTGTTTCAGATTAACTTGTACTTGAAAATGGAAAAGAAACCAAATAAGAAAGAAGAACTCACTCTGGTCAACAATGTCCTCAAACTGGCCACCAAATTACTGAAGGTATCAGAAAACACACACACTCACACTCTCTCACACACACACGCTCGCTCTATCTCTCTCTCTCTCTCTCTCTCTCTCTCTCTCTCTCCCTCTCTCTCC
>NW_015542438.1:92538-98000 GCF_001515605.1 Sinocyclocheilus anshuiensis
CACACACACACACACTCTCACTCACTCACACACACACACACACTCACACTTGCTCACAAACACACACTCACACAAACACACACTCTCTCTCTCACACACACACACTCACACAAACACACACTCTCTCTCTCTCACACACACACTCACACACGACTGACGCTGTGATCGTATCCGAGTGCTGACGTGTCTCTGTCCCGCAGGAGTTGGACGCTCCGTTCCGTCTGTACGGTCTGACCATGAATCCTCTGCTGTATAACATCACTCAGGTGGTGATTCTGTCGGCCGTGTCGGGGGTCATCAGCGACCTGCTGGGCTTCAACCTGAAGGTCAGATGCTCGCTGTGGGTCGATGTCTGTGAGTCTCTTATACTGTCGGTGCTGTGTTCACAGTTTGTGTGTTTGCTTCACAGCTGTGGAAGATCAAATCATGACGGTGAATCTGCAGTGATTTCAGCTTCCCGAGGCGATGCGCGTCTCAAACACACGGTGGCGCTGTTTCTCCTCGACGGCTTCCTGACAATGAACTCTTGACCTGTTGTTCAGTCATAGAGTGCTTGTGCAATTCAGCTATTTATTTTACCCTTTCAGTGTTTTTTTTTATTCTGAAGTATTTGTTTTAGCTGTTACAATTGTTTTAAGTATTATTTTAGCTCCTGATGTGACATTCTCATAGGAAAGATAATCCAGCGCAGTCTGATCTGCGAGTTACTGAAACCAACAGAAAAGCCCCATCATGACGCGATGATCATTGTGGAACGGATGAAACTGACACACACACACACACACACAAACACAACTGAAACTGCCGTTTTTACACGTGTGTGAGTTTCATCAGTTGATCTGCAGTTTTTCAGCTTTGTTTTCATTCTCAGCAATAAGTGTCAGTGAGTTCAGATGAACATTAATGCGTCTGATCTCACACCGATTCAGCCGCTTCATGTGTCGTCTGTGACCCACACACACTCGGTCGGTCTGTAAACACGTGTGTGTGTGTGTGTGTGTGTGTGTGTGTGTTTGTCAGTTAGCAAAGCCTCAAAATGTGCACTTTAAAGCAGAAAATGTTACATGTTTCAGTCATGTTACAGTCAGTCAACGGTTCAGTCTTGGTGTTTTGTACGTGACGTAACGACCAAAGTGTTTCTTTTTCCTTTGTCTGTTTGTTTTTTTTGCTGGAGATGAATGTATTCGACTCTCTGAACTCTGCTTTGTAACGGGGACTGACAGAGTTACTTTTCGTTGTTGTTGTGATGCTGTTTTAAGTTTGATTCATATAGATTCATATTTCTGTTCATGGAGGGAAAATGTTCTGTTACAAAGAAACACTATTTAAAGAAAAAGAGAAATGGAGAAACTGAATGTCTCGTTTGCTTTTCAGAGAGAATCTTGTGTTTCTAGTTTCTGTATATTATTCAGACGTTTCTCTTCTCAGATGAAGCTACAGCCAGCTTCACGAGAATCTTGTGCTGGTGAAACTTATATTTCAACACGCTGTACAAAATAAATCTCTCATGAAAAGTGTTTGCAGCGCTTAAACTTCTTGAGCTGATCAGGTGCATCAACCATCTGCTAACTAACCTATGAACTAACCAGGTATGTGCTGTGATCCGGATGAACGGGTAGTGCACTAAAATTACAAATGCCAAATCATTTTAGTTGACTTTTTTTTTTCTCCCTATTTTACTGAAGTAGTCCTGCGGTGCGTGATGGCTCATAAAACTGCATGTATAATGAGGAACTAAGTGTTTTAGATCAAGCATTATCAGCTGTGTTTGTCGAGGCTGGACTGACCTGAGCAGAATCTCTTCTGAAGGACCGTTTCAGTTCAAGCAGATCTTAAGAAACACTCAATCTAAAACAAAGGGACCAAAACTGAAAATGTCGTACTAAATAAGGACAAACGTATTTAATCACCAGTAAAATATCATTTGACTTAAAATTAGAATTACAATAAAAATAGTAATCTGGTTAGTAAAATCAGGAAAAAAAAAGAAGAGCCATTATTCAACACATAATGAAAAAAAATCATGCTGCAAATAACAATTAGTTTCATTCACTGACTAATGATTTCAGCTCCAATGATTTCTCCTAAAAAGTCTCCAATCAGTATTTTTACTGTCTTTGTAAAGAAATCACAAAGAAATTTGTACCTTCTTCCATGAGTCTTTCATTAAAAACAAAACATGAGATGAAGTATTTATGAAACAAAAATCGTGTTCAGAATGAAGAACTAGCACACTGATGGCAAAACACTTCGAGTGAAACCGCACAAATGTACTCAGAAATCTCTGCTAGTCTCACTAGACTCGTGTACTTCTGCGCCAGATGTTAGCGTCAGCATGGTCTTAACAGACCAGAAAACACAGGATGGATCTCATTACATCTGTGCATTATTAGATCTTACTGTATGTTACATTATTATTAATCAATCAGTCATTTGACAAGAAGAGGAGAAATCACTGCTCGTCTGAATATCTTTAGCAGCTTTAATAACATACTCTGCTCTCTCGTGCTCGTTACTGCTTCTTATGTGCTTTGTTTTCATTTTGCTACTGACTTTTTTCTGTCTTTTCTAAAGCAATACTTCATGAAAAAACACTAAGATTATTTGATTAAATTATTTATGATTATTCATTTGCGTTGATAATGAACTTTTTAAATAGTTAAAATGGTTCATGGATTTTGTCCATTAGATGTGCATTGGTGAAGAGTGAACTTGAGTCCTTTGTCATCTTAAAAAAACACGACAGTTGCTTTGCACAATTAACTCTAGGCTAACTGAGACTTATGTTGGTTTTGATTGCTTCTATTGTCCTCATTTGGACAAAAGCATCTGCTAAATGACTAAATGTAAACGTAATCCAATTCTGCGCAAAACAACTTCACATAAATGTAAAAGCGCTCCGTCATGATTACTGTCCATCGGTGCAGTTACACATTTCACACTGCAACACTAGTACGGTAGAGTAGTATGTTATTCTGCTATTCTGAACACTCACGATCGAGAAACAAACTCTGCAGGTGCGTCTTCAGCGGCCTGTCGTCAGGTCAAAGGTCACGCCGCGCTCTCGCTCTCCCGGCTGAAGTCAGACGAGCTGGAACGCTGCCGGCGGAAGTCGATGAATATTCCATCGGTGTCTGAGTCCAGAGACTCCAGGATCTGGTCCACGATGGGAGGAGACGGATCCTCGCAGACGTCTGGCTCTTCTGCGCAGGAGGTCATCTGACACACGGAGTGGCGTCTGGCCCCGGCGCTGCTCTCGGGGTCGTACTCGGCCACCGGCGTCAGCATGGGCATGTTGTAGCTCTTGGAGCGCACCACGGGGTTCTTAGCGGGCGAGTCGCTGGAGCGCGGCCATCGGCGCAGGAGCCGCTTCTCTGAGAACAGCAAAGGAAGGATGGGTCAGGAGAATGTGCTGCGACTGCTGCGTGAGCTTTACTGTGACGCTGCTCACCCAGAACACACGAGCTCTGCGCCACCGAGCCGTCGCCGGAGAACAGGCCGTGAGTCCCCAGATACGGAGACACCACCTTCTGCACCAGACACTCCAGCTTCAGGTAATCACTGCTCACACCTTTAGACTCGTGAACCCCCTGCGACACACATCACATCAACACCAGCCTCCGCTCACACCACTCCATCATTAGCAATCACACGGCGAATCCTCCATAATATCATTTACTATCGTATGCACTCATCAAATTACTGGTATTTGTGGCATTATTTAACACCCAAAACAAGCATGTCTTAAAGCAGGCAGTAATTTGAGCTGCTCTTGGTAGATTGCGCTGGTTATTATAGAAATTATCTGCTGCGTCTGTGTTCTTTAATGTGCGCATTTTCAGTAAATCACACGCAGAATTGCGCGCTAACGCTAATTTGCACTGTTTAGTGAATCTGGCCCAATGAGTTGGATTAATCAACACTTCAAACTTTGAAAATACGATCTCCATTTCTTTCTAATTCATTTTACAAAAACAAGAAAATAGCTCAACTATAATATGGAAATAACTTTCACTGTATGTTCTGATCACACTACAAAAAATATGCTCTTCTTCAGTAAATTTGTCTTGTTTTCTGGTGCAAATGTCTAAAGATTCAATATCTGCCAATAAGGCCAGAAAAATCTGCTTAAATCAAACAAAACATTGACAGATATTTGTTCTTGTTTTAAGCATAAACTCACTTAATTTTGTTCAATTTCTCAGAAAACAAGACTTAATATCTTCATTTTGCATCTCAAGTAATAATGTTTTAGGTCATCATCACTATATATATATATATATACTGCTGTTCAAAAGTTTGGGATCAGCAAGATAAAAAAACAGTTATATTGTAAAATATTATCATTTAAAATATGGTTTTCTATGTGAATACGTGTTAAACTGTAATTTATTCCTGTGATCAAAGCTGTATTTTCAGCATCATTACTCCAGTCTTCAGTGTCACATCAACCATCTTCATTTTGCTTAAATGTTTCTTGATTTAATGATGTTTAGATATTTGCACTGGAAAGCAAGACATTTTTGCAGTGCATGCAACATTTAATGTTATGACTTTATGAATTTAAGACTTTCTGCTCTGATTTAAGACCTTAAAGGTGCTGTATGTAATTTTTGGACCCTTCTAAAGCCAAAAAGTAACATAATATGTTTACTAGATATTAGTAATTAGATATTAAGGAAACAAGTTATGTTTACATAGCTGTTTCTCTGAAAAATAATGCTATAGCCAGTAATTCTACTCTGAAATGTGCGCTCCGGGGTTTTGCGGGACCCATGTCAACCGCTAGCTGGCAATATTACATACTGCACCTTTAATGGCCTAAATTTGTAAAAGGGCAAATTCAGACGTTAAGAGCAGCAGAAACCCTGCAAGCAGCTGTGATTTATGATCAAATATCAGCAGCAATCACATCTGACAGATCACTGTGACAGAGATGCAAAACTAAACAATAAAACAAAACTATGATGAGCCCTTTAAAATGCAGCATGCAGAGACACAGGAAATAAAACCACAAACAAAGCAGAAACACACACACACACACACACACAACTTGTGAAGAATCAGTAAGGTGTAGATAGATTTCACTCACAGTCTGAAGGTCAGAGATGATGCAAGCACAGAAAACCACAAATATACACACGTTTCACAAACACTCACAATACGACACACGTTTGCTTGGAAATAAAACTCAGTTCACATACGTGTACACCAAAACACACACACATTTGTCTTGTGTGACTCCGTCGTGTAAGTTTAAGATGCGTTACACACAGAAACCCACTGGAAACTCACGGGGAAGCTGACAGTTTCAGCTCTGCATCGACTCGGGAAATCTAGAGCGTTATGAAAGTTTCTGATGTTTGTTTACACGAGCGTCTGAAGGGTTGCTGGGAAACGGCTGCATCTGTTCTGTAGCACACACACACACACACACACACACACTCACACACACTCACACA
>NW_015542439.1:0-4880 GCF_001515605.1 Sinocyclocheilus anshuiensis
ACATGCAATGTCCGATCTGCCCCAAACTTCACGTTTGATAAGAGTACTGGCCAGAACACATCTTAAGGCCAATATTCAATATGCACCAAACATCACATGTTTAGTAAGAATACTGGCCTGAAGACATCTACACATCAATGTTCAGTAATAATTTTAGCGCCACCTGTTGGCAACAAGATATGCCATGCTTTACACTAACTCAAACATACCATGTTCAATCTGCACCAGACTTCACATGTTTAATAAAAGTGCTGGCCTGAAGACATCTACATGCCAACATCCAGTTATAATCATAGCGCCACCAGCTGGCAGCAGGAAGTTTGGCACATATAAATGACTTTGACATATTCCTCCTATATTTACCACTTATTGCATATTGCCCACTGATTGCTGTTTTCCTAAAGCCACCGGGTGGCGGTGAGCCCGGGTGCGAGGGCCCGTTCATTGCTGCTTGCAGCTTTAATTTAAGATGTAATTTATTCCTTTGATGGCAAAGCTGTATTTTCATTAATCATTTCTCCAGTCTTCAGTGTGACATGATCCTTCAGAAATCACTTTTTCTGATTTATTGATTTGGTGCTCAAAAACATTTCTGATAATTATCAATGTTTTTTTGATTAATAAAAGTTCAAAAAGCATTTATTTTGAAATAGAAATATTTTGTAACATTCTAAATGCCTTTACTGTCATTTGTATCAATTTAATGCATTGTGGCTGAATAAAATCATTAATATCTTTCTTTCAAAAGCTTACTGACCCCAACTTTTTGAACGGTAGTGTGCATAAAGAATATGACATCCAGTTGCCCTACATAACATAAGTATCTTTAAGGGATAGTTCATCCAAAAATGACAATTCTTTCGTCATTTATTCACCCTTATGGCTTTCAAAACACATATGACTTTATTTCTTCAGCAGAACATGAAGGAATAATAATAATTGTGGGTGAACTGCTTTAACAACTAAAATTAGTTGTTTACCTTTTAATGTAAATTCTATCAATTACATTAATAATTGCAGTTAAAATATCAAGGGTAATAATCAACAGGGAAATAATGTAGTAAAAGTGTAGCCCTGATTTGTACATGTACGAAAATCGGTACACACATGTAACACACCAATACCTATAAAAAAGTCTCTTAGTACAAAATCCGAATCCCAACAGGAAGTCGGTTATTTTTAATTTTCTATGCAAAATTTGTGTCGTTTTTGCCATTTTCAGGGGTTGTACTTTAACGAACTCCTCATAGAGATTTATTCAGATCAACACCAAAGTTGGTCAGTGTAATCTAAAGGCCTTTGCGATATTAAATTGCGAAGATCTTGAGTTTTCGTTGAAGGGCGTGTCCGTGGCGGCCTGGCAAATTTCGATGTTTCGCCATGAAAAAGGAAGTTGCTATAACTCAGACATACAATGTCCGATCTGCCCCAAATTTCATATGTTTGATAAAAGTCCTGACCTGAACAGATCTACATGCCCATATTCAGTTATAGTCATAGCGCCACCTGCTGACAACAGGAAATGGCTTGTTTTACGCTGTAACGAACTACTCCTAGAAATTTAATGACATTAAAAAATTTTTTTTGGTCAGTCTAATCTAAAGGCCTTTGCGATGTTAAATTGTTACGATCTTGAGTTTTCGTTAAAGGATGTGTCCATGGCGCAGTGACAAATTTCGATGTCTCGCCATGGGAATAAAAGCTTTTGTAACTCAGGCATAAAATGTCCGATCTTCCCCAAACTTCACATGTTTGATAAGAGTCCTGGCCTGAACATATCTGAAGCCCAATTTTCCATTATAATCATAGCGCCACCTGCTGGCAACAGGAAATGGCTTGTTTTAAGCTGTAACAAACTACTCCTAGAAATTTAATGACATCAACAATTTTTTTTGGTCAGTCTAATCTAAAGGCCTTTTCAATGTTAAATTGTGAAGATATTGAGTTTTCGTTAAAGGATGTGTCCATGGCGCCGTGACAAATATTGATGTCTCGCAATGGGACTAATTTTTTTTTAACTCAGGCATAAAATGTCCAATCTTCCCCAAACTTCACATGTTTGATAAGAGTCCTGGCCTGAACACATCTAAAGGCCAATATTCCATCGGGTGTGGCAAAATGGCTCGACAGCACCACCTAAAACATTTCCACGGAGTGCGCGAGCAAAATCCGAAATCTGAAAGCAAGTCGGTTATTTTTAATTTTCTCTGCAAATTTTGTGTCATTTTTGCCATTTTCAGACGTCAGACGTTAACGAACTCCTCCTAGAGATTAATTCAGATGAACACCAAAGTTGTTCAGTATAATCTAAAGGCCTTTGCGATGTTAAATTGCGAAGATCTTGAGTTTTCGTTAAAGGACGTGTCCATGGCGCCGTGACAAATTTCGATGTCTCGCCATGGGAATAGAAGTTGTTGTAACTCAGGCATAAAATGTCAGATCTTCCCCAAACTTCACATGTTCAATAAAAGTCCTGGCCTGAACACATCTGAAGGCCAATATTCCATTATAATCATAGCGCCACCTGCTGGCAACAGGAAATGGCTTGTTTCACACTAACTTAAACATGCTATGTCCAATCTGCACCAAACTTCACATATTTGGAAAGAGTCATGGCCTGAAGACATCTAAAGGCCAATATTCAGTTATAATCATAGCGCCACCTGTTGGCAATAGGACACGTCATGCTTTATACTAACTCAAACATACCATGTTCAATCTGCACCAAATTTCATATGTTTGATAAAAGTGCTGGACTGAAGAAATCTACATGCCAAAATCCAGTTATAGTTATAGCGCCACCAGCTGGCAGCAGGAAGATTGGCACATATAAATGACTTTGACGTATTCCTCCTATATTTACCACTTTAAATGCATAATGCTCGCCGTTCGCTGTTTTACTAAAGCCACCCCATGGCGGTGAGCCCGGGTGCGAGGGCCCGTTCATCGCTGCTTGCAGCTTTAATTTCTTTTGGTCTTTGCTTGAAACAAAAATTGCTTTATTAATCTTAAGAATATCAAAAATACTGTTAATAGAAAGTCTGAGAAATCATGCCACACTGGTAACAACAACAGCACATCTGACAAAAAAAAATGTTTTATTTAGCAGTGATTTTGCAAAATATTGTTACATATGTCCTATATAGCCTATTGTAAAATTTGTTGTATAATTTGTCATAGTCATATAAAATATTTTTACAATTAATATTGGCTAATATAAATGGCTAATATTTTCACATGTTAAGATTATCATAGTTTTATGGTTAAACCATTTTATTAACATTTTATTTTGTTAAACCATTTTATTATTTTTTAGATTTTTAAAATGGAAAAATCTGGGCCTGTGACAAGGGGGAAAAACACATTCTATGCATAAAATAAAATAACTAAAAAAAACTATTAAAGGCATAGTAAAAGGACCAGTCATTGTGATTTTCATGGTCAGTGTGTAAAATTAAAGTATAGCTTGATGCTGTACACAAGCACTGGTAGCATTTAGTTTTGTGCTGCATACACAATATTCTTATACCTTTTTCAGATAACCATGACATTTAATGTCGAACTGTATAAACCAGTGGCGCTGTGCTTCATCCCTCCAGCACATGCTCAAATCTGCAAAGAAAAAAACTCTTTCTGTCAAATTAAATGGAGTTTGAAGTGGGTTACAGGCCTCCAAGTGGCGAGCATTTCGACTTGAACGGTGACAGATTCGCCGCCGCAAAGCAGGATGGGTAAGAATGGGACGCTGAAAGTATGGCGGATGGAGAAGAGCCGTAAGTGCCGCAGAACGAACAATGAGCGCAGATTAACTCATTACTACATTATTACACGGATATGTGGTCGTGTGCAAGCTTGTTTGAACCTTCTCTCGTTTCTTCTTTTTAGGGAAAAGAAAAGAAGGAGAATAGCGGCGCTGACTGAGAAGTTAGTGATGAAATGCTAAGAGCTGGCTGCAGGTTTGAGGATTGCTCAGCATAGGGACTGTGAAAATTAATCCTGCATTTGACTTGTAAACAAAGCGGAGAAAGTAACAAGAATCTAATGATTAATCGGATTTTAATTTGTGAAGGGCAAGATATTAGCAGCACACATAGCATAGAAGTGTTACGCTGCTAGGCTTGTTAATAACTTTCAAGACACCTAATGATATTTAGCATTACTCTATGTCGTGCAGTAATGGTCTTCGTTATGTCTGGTCTGTGCTCCGACAGAACTGTCATTATCACTTTAATTACGTCTGAGCTTTAGCTGTGATGTTCTTATTGTCGCAATCTTTTCGATATAAAACTCTTAAACCATGTCAAGTGTTATTCTAGTAAGTTCCAGTTTTTTATTTACTGTGCTGCATGGGCTACAAGTAAGAATACTGTATCGACAGCACTTAATAGCTAATTGACAGATAAACTGTTCAGAAACCTCGGCATTTTGAAACATCTGCTTCACAATTAAAACAATGCGAGTCAAATGTTTGAAGATTCATGACTGGAGTGCAAAAAAGATTTATAGAGATAACTTTTATCAAACATTTAATTGAGAAATCAGAGCCATATATATATTTTTTCTTTATTTTGGGTTGTTTAGTGTAGGTAATTATTGTTTTAAATTCTGGTGGTTGTTGCATGTATCTTAAGTATATTTTGGTATTTTTTCATTTTGTTTTTTGCTAGCATGGCAGTTGAAGGTTGCAGTATTGGTGACTGGGATGGCCGCTGGAGTCATGTGCAGAAGTTCCTGGAGAGAACTGGCCCCTTCACACACCCAGACTTTGAACCTAGTGAGGAGGTGAGAAAAAAATTGGACAATTTTGCTTGCTTTTTTAGTACTTTTATATTATTTAGTTAGTAATATATATATATTTTTTTCCTTTTTTTTTTTTTTTT
>NW_015542439.1:11825-15465 GCF_001515605.1 Sinocyclocheilus anshuiensis
TGGGAATAAAAGTTTTTGTAACTCAGGCATAACATGTCCGATCTTTCCCAAACTTCACATGTTTGATAAGAGTCCTGGCCTGAACACATCTAAAGGCCAATATTCCATCGGGTGTGGCAAGATGGCTCGACAGCGCCATCTATACACTTTCAACGGAGTGCGCCTCGAGCTACGTTTCACGTACATGTACGAAAATCAGTACACAAATGTAACACACCAATACCTACAAAAAAGTCTCTTGGAGCAAAATCTGAAAGCCAACAGGAAGTCGGTTATTTTTAATTTTCTCTGCAAATTTTGTGTCATTTTTGCCATTTTCAGACGTTGTATTTTAACGAACTCCTCCTAGAGATGAATTCAGATGAACACCAAAGTTGTTCAGTATAATCTAAAGGCCTTTGCGATGTTAAATTGCGAAGATCTTGAGTTTTCGTTAAAGGACGTGTACATGGCGCCGTGACAAATTTCGATGTCTTGCCATGGAAATAGAAGTTGTTGTAACAGGCATAAAATGTCCGATCTTCCCCAAACTACACATGTTCAATAAAAGTCCTGGCCTGAACACATCTGAAGACCAATATTCCATTATAATCATAGCGCCACCATTTTTTTTTGGTCAGTCTAATCTAAAGGCCATTGCGATGTTAAGTTGTGAAGATCTTGAGTTTTCGTTAAAGGATGAGTCCATGGCGCCATGACAACTTTGGATGTCTCGCCATGGGAATAAAAGTTTTTGTAACTCTGGCATAAAATGTCCGATCTTCCCCAAACTTCACATGTTTGATAAGACTCCTGACCTGAACAGATCTACATGCCCATATTCAGTTATAGTCATAGCCCCACCCGCTGGCAAGAGGAAATGGCATGTTTTACACTAACTTAAACATGCAATGTACAATTTGCACCAAACTTCACATATTTGGAAAGAGTCATGTCCTGAAGACATCTAAAGGCCAATATTCAGTTATAATCATAGCGCCACCTGTTGGCAATAGGACACGTCATGCTTTATACTAACTCAAACATACCATGTTCAATCTGCACCAAATTTTATATGCTTGATAAAAGTTCTGGACTGAAGAAATCTACATGCTAAAATACAGTTATAGTCATAGCGCCACCAGCTGGCAGCAGGAAGATTGGCACATATAAATGACTTTGACATATTCCTCCTATAAAATGCATATTGCTCGCCGTTCGCTGTTTTACTAAAGCCACCCCCTGGTGGTGAGCCCGGGTGCGAGGGCCCGTTCATCGCTGCTTGCAGCTTTAATTAGGGCCCAAGCCAGAAAGGCGCAGGGCCCTATTGTTTTTCTAAGGATTATTATTTTTTTTTTTTATTATTTTTTTTTCTTTCAATTGTCCGGGGCTTTTTGGGGGCCTTAACATACTCAAAAACTCTTGAAAATTTGCACACACGTCGGAACCTGCGGCCATTAGGATGCCACAGAGGCTGGGACCTGGGCGTGGCACAGGGACTCTACAGCGCCCCCTGGAACACAGTCTGAAAACTTGATGTATAGCTCACACATACTTGCACATATTCATATGAAACTCAGTACACATATAGAACTCATTGAGCCGAACAACTTTTGCACTGCATGTCATAGGCTCCGCCCAACAGTAATTTTCTCATATCTTTAAAGTTCGTTATCCTAACTATTCAAAACTTTTTACATATGGAGAACAAGTCATTCTTAGGAAACATGCTAAGTGTCATAATTTAATCATGCTCAGGGGCCACTAAAAAATTTAAACGATCACATTACAGGTCATAGGTGAAGACTGTGATACCAAGGATGACCACCTGATGGAGACACAGGATTAAAAATCTTTTAACCCTCTCTGTGTTTAAGAATGAAAAATAATGCATACAATTAGTTTATTATATGTACTGTACTGTCAGTATATGTTTACATAATTATTGTAGAATGCTTATAGAGCATTAAATCATTTTTTTATCTTTAAAAGAACAATAATTAAAAGTTTTATATATACACTATACTCTCTCTCACTGATAGGATAAGAAATAGTTTAAGTCTGACACTTTACAGCTCAGTTCAATTAATTAGAATAAGAAACAAATACATAAAAATAAGTTAATGTGTACTTTACTGGTAATATATTTTTATATAATTATTTCACAAATGCTTATAGGTTATTAAAATAATTTTATAGATCAGAAAACGTGTTGGTAACAATTTATAATAAGGTCTCTTAGGTTAACATTACGTAATGCATTAACTAACATGAACTAACAATGAACAATATATTTTTTAAAGCATTTATTCATCTTTTTAATATTAATAAATAAAAATAGTCATGTTCATGTTAATTCACATTACATAAACTAATGTTAAAAGGTACAACTTTAAATTTTAATAATGTATTAATAAATTTTGGACTTAATATTAATTAACATGAATAAATGCTGTATAAATATTGTTCATGTTAACTAATAGTTAAAATATATAGTTTTGTAACATTAGTTAATTCACAACTAACATAATCTAAGTATGAACAATATGTTTTTATTGTATTTATTTGTGTTAGTAAAAAAAAAAATTCATCTTAGTTCATCTTACAGTAACTCATGTGCATTAACTATATATTTTAATAAATAATGTAGTAGTCAATTTTGATTTTTCAATTTTGAAATAACAGATTCATAATTGCTATATAAATATTGTTCATCTTAACATAGTTATATAATGTTAAAAACTATGACATCCTGTGACATGACATTCATCTGAATTTACATAATCTCATGGATGTAACAGTAAAACAGTTCAGCTCACAGATAAAGACTAAGCTGTAATGCAGGCAAAAATATTTCACAAATGCTTATAGATCAATCAAATCGTTTAAAATGCTTATGAGTCATTAAAAGTTTTGGTAACACTACAATATCTCATTTGTTAACATTAACAACAGTAAATGCATTAAATAACATGAAATAACAATGAAACATATATTTTTACAACATTTATTAATGTTGGTTGATGTTAGTTAATCAAAATGATCATGTTAATTCACAGTGCATTAACTAATGTTAACAGATAAAATGTTAAATTTCAGTAATGTTTTAGATTTTAACTTAATATGAGAGAGAGAGAGAGACTTTTAAACATCTCTTTAATCACCAGAAAATAAATAATCAGTCATTTTTTGTTGTTGTATTTTTTTTTTTCCATTACAGCTTAAGAAATCTCTTAGGCCTTATCCTTTTCTGTCAGTTTTAGGGACAAACAAATCCTAGAACCACTTAATTTGTAGGGCACTGACAGCATAATTTGGTAACACTTTATAATAACTGCACGCTATGAATCATTAGGTAAGCATTAGTAATCAGTCAGTTAATCCTTTCTTAAACATTGTCCCAACATTAATAGTCATTAGTAAGCAGTTCATAAATACAGCTATAAATGCCTTTTTCTTGATTTATAATCATATCTATTACAAAGGAGATTTAATGGCTCAGTTATCTTCCTAACAGAAAAAAATAAACAAACACAACACAGAGGGATACATAACTCAGAAATATTTATTTCAAGATGCAAAAAAAAAAAAAAAAAATGTAACTGTACACATGATTTTTTTATCTATGAAATTGCAGGGGTTTCTTTTTTTTTTTTTTTAA
>NW_015542439.1:15865-16776 GCF_001515605.1 Sinocyclocheilus anshuiensis
CCAAACAGAAAAAAAAAACAAACACAACATAGAGGGATACATAACTCAGAAATATTTATTTCAAGATGCAAAAAAAAAAGAAGAAAGAAACGGTACACTTGATTTTTTTTCTATGAAATTGCAGAGGTTTCTTTTTCTTTTTCTTTTTTGTATCAAGTGAACAGTTGTACAGTTTCATTTTTTCAATCTTGAAAAAATATTTTTGTGTTCTGTATCCCTCTGTGTTTGTGTTTGATTAACTTTTCTGTTTGGAAGATTAATGAGCTTTTATATCTCCTTTGTAAATGCTTTACAAGGTATAAACAATTCTCACTTTTGATGAGCTCACAAAAATAGATGGCTGGCAGCTTCTACATTTTTTTATAACTACCTGACCTAATCATGAATTACAGCAGCTTTTGATAAAGCATTTATTAACACACTGAGCAACTATTATCATGTGTTTAAATAATAAGATTTATACATTTATAAATGTAAGATTTATAAATGTACATTTAAATAATTTATTAATCATTTACATACACTTTCTAAATGATCTTATGAACTCCTAAATTTCTTATAGAACATTAAATCTTTTTTTATCTTTAAAAGAAAAATAATTAAAAGTTTTATATATACACTATACCCTCTCTCACTGATAGGATAAGAAATATTTTAAGTCTGACACTTTACAGCTCAGTTCAATCAGTTCAATTAAGAAACAAATACATAAAAATAAGATAATGTGTATTTTACTGGTAATATATTTATATATATTATATATAATAATGCTTATAGGTTATTAAAATAATTTTTAAAAATGGTTATAGATCAGAAAACGTGTTGGTAACAATTTACAATAAGGTCTCTTAGGTTAACATTAGGTAATGCATTAACTAACATGAACTAACAATGAACAATATATTTTTTTA
>NW_015542439.1:35707-36207 GCF_001515605.1 Sinocyclocheilus anshuiensis
TTTTTTTTCTATGAAATTGCAGAGGTTTCTTTTTCTTTTTCTTTTTTGTATCAAGTGAACAGTTGTACAGTTTCATTTTTTCAATCTTGAAAAAATATTTTTGTGTTCTGTATCCCTCTGTGTTTGTGTTTGATTAACTTTTCTGTTTGGAAGATTAACGAGCTTTTAAATCTCCTTTGTAAACGCTTTACAAGGTATAAACAATCCTCACTTTAGATGAGCTCACAAAAATATTATTAATGTAAGTAAAATAAGTATTAATGATATATAGACACTTGCAAAAGCTCATAAAAGGGCGTAGATGAGGCACTGTATAGCGCCACCTTTTGACAAAACTTGGGGGGTTAGTTTTAGCTACAGTCACCAAACGTGGTACATATATTCTTCTCATCAAGCCGGACAACTTTCTAATTAACAGTAATTAGCTACGACCAACAGGAATGTACTTTACTGTCAGTATATGTTTACATAATTATTGTAGAATGCTTATAGAGCATTAA
>NW_015542439.1:36396-37748 GCF_001515605.1 Sinocyclocheilus anshuiensis
TTAATAAATAAAAATAGTCATGTTCATGTTAATTCACATTACATAAACTAATGTTAAAAGGTACAAATTTAAATTGTAATAATGTATTAATAAAATCTGGACTTAATATTAATTAACATTAATAAATGCTTTAGATTTTTCAATTTTGAAATAACTGAGATTCATAAATGCTATATAAATATTGTTCATCTTAACATAGTTATATAATGTTAAAAACTATGACATTCTGTGACATGACATTCATCTGAATTTACATAATCTCATGGATGTAACAGTAAAACAGTTCAGCTCACAGATAAAGACTAAGCTGTAATGCAGGCAAAAATATTTCACAAATGCTTATAGATCAATCAAATAGTTAAAAATGCTTATGAATCATTAAAGGTTTTGCTAACACTTTACAATATCTAATGTGTTAACATTAACAACAGTAAATGCATTAAATAACATGAACTAACAATGAAAAATATATTTTTACAACATTTATTAATGTTTGTTGATGTTAGTAAATCAAAATGTTCATCTTAATTCACAGTGCATTAACTAATGTTAACAGATAAAATTTAGTTAAAATATATAGTTTTGTAACATTAGTTAATTCACAACTAGCATAAACTAAGTATGAACAATATGTTTTTACTGTATTTATTTGTGTTGGTAAAAAAAATCATCTTAGTTCATGGTACAGTAACTGATGTGCATTAACTTTACGTTTTAATAAATAATGTAGTAGTCAATTTTGAACATAATAATAACTGAGATTCATAAATACTATATAAATATTGTTCATCTTAACATAGTTATATAATGTTAAAAATTATGACATTCTGTGACATGACATTCATCTGAATTTATATAATCTCATGGATGTAACAGTAAAACAGTTCAGCTCACAGATAAAGAATACTTGCACGTATACATATGAAACTCGGTACACATATAGGTCTCATCGAGCCAAACAACTTTCCCACTGCATGTCATAAGCTCCGCCCAACAGGAAGTTGGCTATTTAGGGTTTTGTGAAAAACACATGCTCTGGAATTTGATATACTCGTCCTAGGTTTTTTACTCGATTGCCACCAAACTCGGTCAACATGATCTCAAGACATTGGGGATGAAAAATTGTGAGGGGATTTTTGATATCTCAAACGGTTTGCCCGTGGCGAGGCAATGAATTTATGGCGAGAAATGAGAAACAGGAAGTGTCTAATAACATCCACATACATTGTCTGATTTTGATCAAACTTCAGGGTTTTTTTCGGTGTATGATGCCGATCGCATAAATGTGACTATTAGGAGTCAAAGTCATAGCGCCACCAACTGACGGCAGGAAGTGTGTCATTTTCAAAATG
>NW_015542439.1:37877-38788 GCF_001515605.1 Sinocyclocheilus anshuiensis
CATCAAGCCGGACAACTTTCTAATTTACAGTCATTAGCTACGACCAACAGGAAGTCGGCTATTTTGATTTGAATATGGCTTTTTTTTTAAATAAAGCTGTGAATTAATGTATACTCCTCAGAGGAGAATTATACTATACACACCAAACTTTGTCAACATGATGCCAATATACTGAAGATGCTAAATTGCGAATGGATTTAGAATATGTTTAACGGTGCTGCCATGGCAATTTATTCAATTAACAGTAAAAAAGATAACAGTAATTTTCTCATATCTTTAAAGTTCGTCATCCTAACTCTTCAAAACTTTTTACATATGGAGAACAAGTAATTCTTAGGAAACATGCTAAGTGTCATAATTTAATCATGCTCAGGGGCCACTAAAAAATTTAAACTATCACACATTACAGGTCATAGGTGAAGACTGTGATACCAAGGATGACCACCTGATGGAGACACAGGATTAAAAATCTTTTAACCCTCTCTGTGTATCAGAATGAAAAATAATGCATACAATTAGTTTATTATATGTACTGTACTGTCAGTATATGTTTACATAATTATTGTAGAATGCTTATACAGCATTAAATCATTTTTTTATCTTTAAAAGAACAATAATTAAAAGTTTTATATATACACTATACTCTCTCTCACTGATAGGATAAGAAATAGTTTAAGTCTGACACTTTACAGCTCAGTTCAATTAATTAGAATAAGAAACAAATACATAAAAATAAGTTAATGTGTACTTTACTGGTAATATATTTTTATATAATTATTTCACAAATGCTTATAGGTTTTATAAATATTTTTTAAAAATGGATACAGATCAGAAAACCTGTTCGTAACAATTTGCAATAAGGGCAATAAGGTTAACATTAGGTAATGCATTAACTAACATGAACTAACAAT
>NW_015542439.1:40597-42073 GCF_001515605.1 Sinocyclocheilus anshuiensis
ATGAAACTCAACACACATATAAGTATTAATGATATATAGACACTGGCAAAAGCTCATAAAAGGGCGTGGATGAGGCACTCTATAGCGCCACCTTTTGACAAAGCTTGGGGGGTTAGTTTTAGCTACAGTCACCAAACGTGGTACATATATTGTTCTCATCAAGCCGGACAACTTTCTAATTTACAGTCATTAGCTACGACCAACTGGAAGTCAGCTATTTTGATTTGAATGTGGATTTTTGGAAAAATATGGCTGTGAATTAATGCATACTCCTCAGAGGAGAAATATACTATACACACCAAACTTTTCCTACATGATGCCAAAACATTGAGGAACTTAAATTGCGGATGGATTTTGGATAGCTTGAACAGTTTTGCTGTGGTGATTTATTAAAGTAACAGTAAAAAAGATAACAGTAATTTTCTCATATCTTTAAAGTTCGTTATCCTAACTATTCAAAACTTTTTACATATGGAGAACAAGTCATTCTTAGGAAACATGCTAAGTGTCATAATTTAATCATGCTCAGGGGCCACTAAAAAATTAAAACTATCACACATTACAGGTCATAGGTGAAGACTGTAATACCAAGGATGACCACCTGATGGAGTCACAGGATTAAAAATCTTTTAACCCTCTCTGTGTATTAGAATGAGAAATAATGCACAGAATTAGTTTATATGTACTGTAATGTCAGTATATGTTTACATAATTATTGTAGAATGCTTAAAGAGCATTAAAATCTTTTTTTTATCTTTAAAAGAAAAATCATTAAAAGATTTATATTTATATTATATATATATATTACATTTATATATCCTATACCCTCTCTCACTGATAGGATAAGAAATATTTTAAGTCTGACACTTTACTGCTCAGTTCAATTAATTAGAATAAGAAACAAATACATAAAAACAAGTTAATGTGCGCTTTACTGGTAATATTTTTATATAATTATTTCACAAATGCTTATAGGTTATTAAAATATTTTTTAAAAATGGATACAGATCAGAAAACCTGTTCGTAACAATTTGCAATAAGGTCTCTTAGGTTAACATTAGGTAATGCATTAACTAACATGAACTAACAATGAACAATATATTTTTACAGCATTTATTCATCTTTTTAATGTTAATAAATAAAAATAGTCATGTTCATGTAAATTCACATTATATAAACTAATGTTAAAAGGTACAACTTTAAATTTTAATAATGTATTAATAAATTTTGGACTTAATATTAATTAACATTAATAAATGCTGTATAAATATTGTTCATGTTAACTAATAGTTAAAATATATAGTTTTGTAACATTAGTTAATTCACAACTAACATAAACTAAGTATGAACAATATGTTTTTGCTGTATTTATTTGTGTTAATAAAAAAATAATTCATCTTAGTTCATGGTACAGTAACCGATGTGCATTAGCTATACATTTTAATAAATAATGTAGTAGTCAATTTTGAATATGAT
>NW_015542439.1:42085-46167 GCF_001515605.1 Sinocyclocheilus anshuiensis
TTGTAACTCAGGCATACAATGTCCAATCTGCCCCAAACTTCACATGTTTGATAAGACTCCTGACCTGAACAGATCTACATGCCCATATTCAGTTATAGTCATAGCGCCACCAGCTGGCAACAGGAAATGGCATGTTTTACACTAACTTAAACATGCAATGTCCAATTTGCACCAAACTTCACATATTTGGAAAGAGTCATGGCCTGAAGACATCTAAAGGCCAATATTCAGTTATAATCATAGCGCCACCTGTTGGCCATAGGACACGTCATGCTTTATACTAACTCAAACATACCATGTTCAATCTGCACCAAATTTCATATGTTTGATAAAAGTGCTGGAGTGAAGAAATCTACATGCCAAAATCCAGTTATAGTCATAGCGCCACCAGCTGGCAGCAGGAAGATTGGCACATATAAATGACTTTGACGTATTCCTCCTATATTTACCACTTTAAATGCATAATGCTCGCCGTTCGCTGTTTTACTAAAGCCACCCCATGGCGGTGAGCCCGGGTGCGAGGGCCCGTTCATCGCTGCTTGCAGCTTTAGTTCTTCTTCTTCTTCTTCTTCTCCAAAGTGAATCGCATTTTTGAGGGCCTAAACATTCTCCAAAACTCATGAATCTTTGCACACGCGTCAGAACTGGTGACAATTTACATCTGATATGGGTTTCAGAAGTGGGTATGGTAAAATGGCTCAATAGCGCCACCTGTAAAATTTCAACGGAGTGCGCCTCGAGCTATGTTTTACGTACATGTATGAAAATCAGTACACACGTGTAACACAGCATTAGCTACAAAAAAGTCTTGGGTACAAAATTCAAAACCCAACAGGAAGTACGTTATTTTGAATTTACTGTACACGTTTTGTGCAGTTGTTGACATTTCCAGGCCTCGTATTTTGACGAACTCCTCCTACAGTTTTAATCGGATCATCTTCAAATTTGGTGAGGGTCATCAAAAGGTCTTTGTGACGTTAAATTGCGAAGATCTTGAGTTTTCGTCAAGGGGCGTGTCTCTGGCGGCCTGACAAATTTTGATGTTTTGCCATAAAACAGGAAGTTGCTGTAACTCAGGCAAACAATGTCCGATCAGCCCCAAACTTCACACGTTTGATAGGAGTTCAGTCCTGAACAAATACCCATGCCAAAATTCAGTTTTAGTCATAGCGCCACCTGTTGGCAACAGGAAGTGACATGTTTAACACTGTTATGGACTCCTAGCAACATATTAAAAAAGAAACAGGAAGTTGATGTAACTCAGGCATGCAGTGTCCAATCTCCCCGACACTTAACATGTTTGTTCAGAGTCCTGGCCTGAACACATCTACATGCAAATATTCAGTTTTAGTCACAGCGCCACCTGCTGGCAACAGGAAGTGTCATGGTTAACACTGTTATGGACTACAAGGAACATATTAAAAAGCGTCAGCAAGTGTTAAATAAGCTGGTAATATGCTAGAAACATCCTATAACATGCTAGCAACACTTAGCTAAGTGCTAAAGCATGCTATTAATGCAGTGAAACAGGAAGTTGCTGTAGCAACACTTACTAAGTGCTAAAGCATGCTATTAATACTATGAAACAGGAAGTTGTTGTAACTCATGCATACAATGCCCAATTTGCCCCAAACTTCACATGTTTGAGAAGAGTCCTGGCCTGAACTCATCTTAAGGCCAATATTCAATTATAGTCATAGTGCCACCTGTTGGCAGCAGGAAATTTGCCACAAATATTTACCACTTTAAAAGCATATTGCCCAAGGTTTGCTGTTCTCCTATGGCCACCGGGTGGCGGTGAGCCCGGGTGCGAGGGCCCTTTCATTGCTGCTTGCAGCTTTAATTTTGTTTGAAATTCCAAGACGGAACCAACTACAGTAAGTGTTAAAAATCCAGCTTTACGTAGTTGGTGGGTTGAGCCAATAAGAATAACCTCCGTCTTATCACTGTTAAGGTAAAGAAAATTTTGAGACATCCATATTTTTATCTCAGAGATGCAATGTTCCAGAAAAGCGACAGCTGGATAGTCACCCAGTTTTGAGAGAATGTACACCTGGGTGTCATCTGCATAGAAGTGATAGTTAAGACCAAGAGATCTAAGGAGATGACCAAGAGGGTAACATTGATCGTAACACTGCTCGTGCCTAACCTGCCTTATGTTTCCATCATAGGCCATTTCCACTATACTCTCTCACACACACATACATTCTTCTCTTCCATATACATATTTTCTTTAGACATACATCATTTTTTTAAATAATATATTAAATGTATGCTTTGAATACATTTGCATAAGAGCAAAATATATAAATGTGTGCATAAAATATATGAATATAAGAGGAAAATATATGAATGTGTGCATTAAAATGTGTGACTATGACAACAAAAATGTATGAATGGGTGCATTAAAATATATGACTATGAGAGTAAAAATATAGCCTATGTACTGTATGTGAAAGGAGAATGTATGTGTGTGAGAGTAGAAATTATATGTATGCAAAACAAGAATGTAAATGTGTGAAAATGGAAATATATGTATGTGAAAGAAGAATATACAGTGGGGAAAATATTTATTTGATCCCCTGCTGATTTTGTAAGTTTGCCCACTTACAAAGAAATTAAGGGTCTGTAATTTTTATGGTAGGTTTATTTTAACAGATAGAGACAGAATATCAACCAAAAAATCCAGAAAAAAAAACCACATTATATAAAGGTTAGAAATTGATTTGCATTTCAGTGAGTAAAAAAAGTATTTGATCCCCAAGCAAAACATGACTTTGTATTTGGTGCAGAAACCCTTTCTGGCAAGCACAGAGGTAAGACCTTTTTTGTAGTTGGTCACCAAGTTTGCACACATCTCAGGAGGGATTTGATCCACTCCTCTTTACAGATCCTCTCTAAATCCTTAAAGTTTATTGGCTGTCATTTGGCAACTCGAAGTTTCAGCTCCCTCCACAGATTTTCTATAGGACTGAGGTCTGGAGACTGGCTAGGCCACTCCATGACCTTAATGCGCTTCTTCTTGAGGCACTCCTTTGCTGCCTTGGCAGTATGTTTCGGGTCATTGTCATGCTGGAAGACCCATCCATGACCCATCTTCAGTGTTCTGGCTGAGGGAAGGAGGTTCTCGTCCAAGATTTTACAGTACATTGCCCTGTCCATTTGCCCCTCAATGGGGTGAAGTCGTCCTGTACCCTTAGCAGAAAAACAGCCCCAAAGCATAATGTTTTCACCTCCGTGCTTGACTGTAAGGATGGTGTTCTTGGGGTCATAGTCAGCATTTCTCTCCCTCTAAACACAGCGAATCCTTTAGATGTTCATTGGCAAACTTGGGCCTGTACATGTGCCTTCTTGAGCAGTGGGACCTTGTGGGCGCTGCAAGATTTCAGGCCATTGCGGCATAGTGTGTTACCAATGTTTTGCTTGGTGACTGTGGTCCCAACTGCCTTAAGATCATTAACAAGCCCCTCCCGTGTAGTTCAGGGCTGATCCCTCACCTTTCTCATGATCATCCTTACCCAATGAGGCAAGATCCTGCACGGAGCTCCAGACCAAGGACGATTGATGGTTGTTTTGTATTTCTTCCATTTCCAAATAATCACACCAACAGTTGTCTTCTTCTCACCAAGCTTCTTGCTGATGGTCTTGTAGCCCATTCAAGCCTTGTGCAGATCTACAATCTTGTCTCTGACATCCTTTGACAGCTCTTTGGTCTTGCCCATGGTGGTGGGAGAGGTTGGAATGGAAGATACAGATTGTGTGGACAGGTCTTATACACCTAACGAGCTGACATTAGGAGTAACTTCTTAAAGTGACAGGACTAATCTGTGTTCCACATGGGCACATAACCAATCTGTGGGAGCCAGAATTCTTGCTGGTTGGTAGGGGATCAAATACTTATTTCACTCACTGAAATGCAAATCAATTTCTAACCTTTATATAATGTGGTTTTTTTTTCTGGATTTTTTGGTTGATATTCTGTCTCTATCTGTTAAAATAAACCTACCATAAAAATTACAGACCCTTCATTTCTTTGTAAGTGGGCAAACTTACAAAATCAGCAGGGGATCAAATAAATATTT
>NW_015542439.1:46890-48033 GCF_001515605.1 Sinocyclocheilus anshuiensis
ATGCTTTGAATACATTTGCATAAGAGCAAAATATATAAATGTGTGCATAAAATATATGAATATAAGAGGAAAATATATGAATGTGTGCATTAAAATGTGTGACTATGACAACAAAAATGTATGAATGGGTGCATTAAAATATATGACTATGAGAGTAAAAATATAGCCTATGTACTGTATGTGAAAGGAGAATGTATGTGTGTGAGAGTAGAAATTATATGTATGCAAAACAAGAATGTAAATGTGTGAAAATGGAAATATATGTATGTGAAAGAAGAATATACAGTGGGGAAAATATTTATTTGATCCCCTGCTGATTTTGTAAGTTTGCCCACTTACAAAGAAATTAAGGGTCTGTAATTTTTATGGTAGGTTTATTTTAACAGATAGAGACAGAATATCAACCAAAAAATCCAGAAAAAAAAACCACATTATATAAAGGTTAGAAATTGATTTGCATTTCAGTGAGTAAAAAAAGTATTTGATCCCCAAGCAAAACATGACTTTGTATTTGGTGCAGAAACCCTTTCTGGCAAGCACAGAGGTAAGACCTTTTTTGTAGTTGGTCACCAAGTTTGCACACATCTCAGGAGGGATTTGATCCACTCCTCTTTACAGATCCTCTCTAAATCCTTAAAGTTTATTGGCTGTCATTTGGCAACTCGAAGTTTCAGCTCCCTCCACAGATTTTCTATAGGACTGAGGTCTGGAGACTGGCTAGGCCACTCCATGACCTTAATGCGCTTCTTCTTGAGGCACTCCTTTGCTGCCTTGGCAGTATGTTTCGGGTCATTGTCATGCTGGAAGACCCATCCATGACCCATCTTCAGTGTTCTGGCTGAGGGAAGGAGGTTCTCGTCCAAGATTTTACAGTACATTGCCCTGTCCATTTGCCCCTCAATGGGGTGAAGTCGTCCTGTACCCTTAGCAGAAAAACAGCCCCAAAGCATAATGTTTTCACCTCCGTGCTTGACTGTAAGGATGGTGTTCTTGGGGTCATAGTCAGCATTTCTCTCCCTCTAAACACAGCGAATCCTTTAGATGTTCATTGGCAAACTTGGGCCTGTACATGTGCCTTCTTGAGCAGTGGGACCTTGTGGGCGCTGCAGGATTTCAGTCCATTGCGGCGTAGTGTGTTACCAA
>NW_015542439.1:48296-55276 GCF_001515605.1 Sinocyclocheilus anshuiensis
CTCAATGCGGTGAAGTCGTCCTGTACCCTTAGCAGAAAAACAGCTCTAAAGCATAATGTCTCCACCTCCGTGCTTGGATGGTGTTCTTGGGGTCATAGTCAGCATTTCTCTCCCTCTAAACACAGCGAATCCTTTAGATGTTCATTGGCAAACTTGGGCCTGTACATGTGCCTTCTTGAGCAGTGGGACCTTGTGGGCGCTGCAAGATTTCAGGCCATTGCGGCATAGTGTGTTACCAATGTTTTGCTTGGTGACTGTGGTCCCAACTGCCTTAAGATCATTAACAAGCTCCTCCCGTGTAGTTCAGGGCTGATCCCTCACCTTTCTCATGATCATCCTTACCCCATGAGGCAAGATCTTTCACGGAGCTCCAGACCAAGGCCGACTGATGGTTGTTTTGTATTTCTTCCATTTCCAAATAATCACACCAACATGCAAACTTACAAAATCAGCAGGATTAAATAAATATTTTCCCCACTGTATATTCTCCTTTCACATACATAAGCCAGTATTTGTATCTGTATTTGTATCTGTAACAATCACAGAATTATTCGTATCTGTATCTGTATTCGGATAAAACCGGAAAGTAGGCGGGGCTTGAACCAGAACTTCGTACAGTTATATTTGATAAGACCATTATGTTTGTGGTTTTACAGCCTTTTTTTATTATCACTGAACAAATATGTCATGTTTAACTAAAATAATATATTTTTGTATTATTATAACATTTATTTAAATATCTTCTAACAGTCGGAGCCGATATCCTTGTATAGGCAGTGCTTCGAGATGTAGTGCAGTTGTGCTTCGAGCAACGTGAGTTCGAGTCACAGCTATAAATATTTTCCCCACTGTATATTCTCCTTTCACATACATAAGCCAGTATTTGTATCTGTATTTGTATCTGTAACAATCACAGAATTATTCGTATCTGTATCTGTATTCGGATAAAACCGGAAAGTAGGCGGGGCTTGAACCAGAACTTCGTACAGTTATATTTGATAAGACCATTATGTTTGTGGTTTTACAGCCTTTTTTTATTATCACTGAACAAATATGTCATGTTTAACTAAAATAATATATTTTTGTATTATTATAACATTTATTTAAATATCTTCTAACAGTCGGAGCCGATATCCTTGTATAGGCAGTGCTTCGAGATGTAGTGCGGTTGTGCTTCGGGCAACGCGAGCTCGAGTCCCAGCTTGCGGACCTTTCGAGATCTGATAAATAAATATTTAAGAAATATGGAAATTGATTTAAGTCATTTCCAGGAAATGCATGGAAAAAGGCAACTGCAACACTGCTATTATATTTGCGCTTATTTAATTCATAAACTCATTTAGCTACTTCACACACTCAGGGCCGGATTAACGTAAGGGCTAGGTGGGGGTGAAGCCCCAGGGCCCGCGGATTGATTGGCTGTGGAGGAAAGAAAAAGTAGACCTAGAATTGATTGGCCATCGGGAGCACCCAAGCTTTTCCCAGTGTGCCGATTGCTGAAACCCCATCACACCCCCACATATTAAGCGCTGTTATTAAAGCCAAAGTATACATATAGCCTACATTAGCTCTCGACACATGCGCATAAAAAAAGATTCATCCTTAGTGTCTGCGCTTTTTCAGTCCAAAAGTTATGAGCGATAAAAATTTATTTAGTTTACACTACAGTTGCGGGTATCTTTTAATCACCTCGGCTTTACTGTAGCGCTTTTTTTCCACAGGGCCGCACTATGGTCCAAGTGCAAGTCTCACGGGCCGCACGCATGTCATTTACATATTATGTCACCAATACAAACCAACCAGATTTATAATAGCCTATTATAGCCTAAATATTATGATATCTAATCGATTACATTCATTGAAATAAATAAATAAATAAATAATTATACTCACCATTAATAAAACACCTGATGCTGTCGGGAGCTGACCAATTTTGTGAAATTCGGCTCGAAAGGAGTAACAGCACAATGAAGTTGCAATTGTAAGTTGCAGTCTGTAAGACGCGCACGGAAGCGTGACTTGACGCGCGATATTGTGCATTCACAAATGTAGCCTATGTTGTGCGTTCACAAATGTAAAATGTGCATTCACAAATGTAGCCTATGTTGATCCAAATATGGAAAGCACTTTCGAATTTAATAATCTGAGGTTCTCTCCAGAGATGTTTTGCCACATTTCTGCAATTTGTGGATGATTGCTGCATGGGTGTTTCCTTTTGCCTGAACTAGAGCCCTGCATTTCAGCCCGGGCCCAATGGGCCCCGACTTTTTTACGCCCCTAGGGCCAGGCTTCGGGACAATTTTCACGTCATAGTTCAGACGCGGGCCGGGCATCGGGCTTGTTTTAGGCTTCTCCTTATTTTTATATTTTAGACATCCATCAATTAGTGATGAAAAAAATAAATAAATTTGCCGCGCTGGTGGAAACAACATGAGACCGTGCTCTTGACTGTCAAAAGCGGCTCGAAGGTGTTTAGTGTCCAGCAGCAGGGAGCGTGCCGTCAGCGCAGCTGAACAGTTCTGCGTTCAAATGCATGCAATAGGCTAAAGCTTGCCACAAAGCACCGGCAAAAGTATTTACCATGAATGTGTCAGGGGGAAATAGTAAGGAGATATTTGAGTTATTTACTAATAAACTAGTGTTTTCTGAGTCAGTGTCGCAAGGATGAAGTTGCCGATCCTGACTCGCCATCTCCTCAGACGCGTGCCTTTAGAGAGAAGTGCATCTTTATCATCAATATCATGCCTGGGCTTAGGTTACATTGTTATGCCAGTAGGTGGCAGCCAGAGACTGTCTTAATCAGTTAGTTAACCACTGAAAGAATACTATGACAAATATATCACTTTATGGATATACAGCAAATGTGCAGGGAATTGTGCTTCACACTGGTGCACTTATGGATAGATGTATTATAGCAAACCAAGTTTAATGAATCTCACACCTAACATACAGCATTATGGTCAGTTCACACTGCCACAAAAACTATTTAACAAAACATGCTTATTTTGTTTTGTTTGGACTGTGTTTACCATGTTGGAGTATGGCGGTGTGAATTGGCTTTTAGGTGCTTTGGAAAACAAAACAAAAAAACGTAAAAAAAAAAAATATAAAAAAAAAAAATTATATATATATATATTATGTTTAAGCAATTAACATTAAATTCTTAAATCTTAAGTAATTCTTACTTTCCATATTCTTGCAATATTCAAATGTCCCTGAGTAATATCTGCATCCACCGAAGTCTGAAGAGAATACAATATGTTAGTAGACAGCAGTCCATATGAGAGAGAGGTCTGGTGTGGAGGGTAGATCTGGAACTGACTTCTGTACAGTTTGTCACATCTCTTGATTATCTGTCTTCACGAACTGCCCTGAAATACAATTCAAACATTAACAATGATTGTTATAAATGTAACGTGAGGATCTTACATTTACAATGCTCATTTTGGCCTCTACAGCTCATTTTGGAAATATAGTTAATATCAGTAATATTCAGGATGCACGATACAAGGAAATGGTCATTACTTTGAGGTACGATATCTATATCAGTAAGATCAATTCCATGCGATATAATTAAATCTAGCGTATGATTAAAACGATGAGTGGGCCCGGTGACGTTTTGCTTGACTCCAAAAGAGTTTATTAGGTCAGTAAATGCAAGTCCTAATGCATCATTTGTATTATCAACGTGAATGTTAAAATCTTAGACAATTAGTGCTTTATCAACATTTACCAATAGATCTGAGAGGAAATCTGCTAATTATTTTAGGAAATCTGTATATGGCCCTGGTGGTCTATACACAGTAGCTAGAGCAAGAGATAGGAGAGATCTCTGTTGCATATCTGACAGTGTAACATTCAGCAGAAGTATTTCGAATGAGTTAAGTCTGTATCCTGTTTTCTGAGTAACATTGAGAATATCACTATACTGTATATTGTTGCAACACCGCCGCCACAACAACCAGTCTGACAGGGCTCATGCTTATAACAGTAGCTTGGTGGAGTAGACTCATTTAGACCAATATAATCATTTGGTTTTAGCCAGGTTTCAGTAAAGCAAAGTACAACAAAACTATTATCTGTGATAATTTCAAGTCATTGCCGACACCACGGTGTTCTGTGGCAGGATGGAATTGGGAGACAACGGGCGTTCAGATCTGTCAAAAATGTGGGATAAAGCATCAGGTTTAATGTTCTTAGAACCTGGACGATAAGAAATTGAAAAACGAAAGCGACCGAAAAATAAAGCCCATCGAGCCTGCCTAGAATTTAACCTTTTAGCAGACCTGATGTATTCAAGGTTCTTATGGTCGGTCCAGACTATAAAAGGTTCCTCCGAACCCTTCAACCAATGACGCCATTCTTCCAAAGTGAGCTTGACTGCCAGCAACTCTCTATTACCAATGTCATAAATACATTCGGCAGGAGACAAACAATGAGAAAACCACGCGCATGGGTGCACCTTACCGTCCGCGGAAGAACGCTGGGAAAGAACCGCACCAACCCCCACCTCTGACGCGTCGACCTCTACCACAAACTGACAAGATAGATCAGGGGCCGCAAGAATGGGAGCTGAAACAAAGCAACTCTTTAGTTTGGAAAACACAGCTTCCGCCTCACTAGACCACCTGAACGTCATTTTGGTGGAGGTCAAGGCAGTCAAAGGGGCGGCTAGCTGGCTGTAATTGCGAATGAATCGTCGGTAAAAATTGGCAAAGCCCAGAAACCTCTGCAGGGCCTTGCGGGAATCCGGGGTTGGCCAATCTACCACAGCCTGAACCTTGTCGGGATCCATGCGCACTCCCTCAGATGACACGATGTACCCTAGAAAAGGAACAGACTGTGCATGAAAAATGCATTTCTCCGCCTTGACAAAAAGCCCATTCTCTAGCAGCCTCTGAAGCACTAACCTGACGTGCGGAACATGTTCCTGGAGAGAACGAGAAAAAAATCAATATGTCATCCAGGTAGACATATATGAACTGATCGACCATGTCGCTCAGCACATCATTGACCTGGAAAACCGTGGAAGCATTAGAGAGCCCAAACGGCATAACAAGATACTCAAAATGTCCCCTGGAGGTATTAAAAGCGGTCTTCCATTCATCCCCCTCCCTTATGCGAACCAAATTATAGGCATTGCAAAGATCCAGCTTTGTGAAAAAGGAAGCACCCTGCAGACTCTCGAAGGCTGAAGACATCAACGGCAAAGGATAGGTATTCTTTACCGTGATACTGTTCAACCCTCGATAGTCAATACAAGGACGAAGGGAACCATCTTTCTTTTCCACAAAGAAAAATCCCGCGCCTGCAGGAGAAGAGGAAGGACAGATTATCTTGGCTGACAGATAATCAGAAATATATTTCTCCATGGCCTCCCTTTCCGGAGCGGAAAGTGAGTATAAACCTGCCCTTAGGCGGAGACGTACCTGACAATAAATCTATTGCACAATCATAAGGATGATGCGGAGGAAGAGAAGCAGCCCGGGACTTACTGAACACTCCCTTCAGGTTAAGATACTCAGCGGGCACGTTTAACAGATCCACATGTTCATCTTGTAACACAGAACAAGACACAGAATAACAAGCAGACAACAAACATGACACATGACAATATTCACTCTAGGATGAGACTGTGTTCTGACGCAAGTTTATGTTGGGGTTGTGTAATGATAGCCAGGGGTGACCCAAGACCACCGGAGCCAAAGGTGAGTCAGTGATCAGGAAGGGAGAGTTCTCTGTGTGGTTGCCTGACATAATGAGACTCACCGACTGCGTGGAATGGGTGACAGGTGAGAGAGACTGACCGCAGAGAGCACTGACAGAGATGGGTGAGTCGAGTGGAATCATAGGAATTCCCAGTCTTGCGATCCAGGAAATTTCCTTCTGAACCAGAGTCAATTAGGGCTTTACAAGTGAATGTGTCCCGATCTATAAGTAGTTGAACTGGGAGAAGTGTTACATTAGAGGAGGTCTTCTCCACAGCGACTCCGCCCGCCAGTAACCTCCTATCTACTGACGGGCTTTGGCTTTTACCGGGCAGCGTGCTACATTGTGACCCGCAGCACCACAGTATAAACACAGGTTCAAGTTTCTGCGTCTCTCTTCTGCTCACCTGCATAGGCTCGGGATCGGAGAGATAATCGGAGGAAATCCTCGTCGAACCGTCGAAATGATCACCACTCCTACCCTCCAGACACTCTCGTGGTTACCTGCGGGTGTCGCTGTTGGACAATGTTATTCCTGCTTCCTGTCTGCCTTGCTGCTGGTTTGTGATTGTAGCTCCGTGTAGCCTTGCTTTTCTGTAGAATCTCTATCTTTACTATCACTCTCTGTTGTTTAAAGTGATAAAATATAACTTAATTCCCACCATATTTCTGATATTATCTTTCAACCTAATCTGATTAATTTGATCGTTCACTTTTATTCTAAAACCGCAAGTGCAGCGCACCTGCAGCGCGTTAGCATTCGTTAGCCGGTTAGATTGTCATTAGCGTTTCCATTCGCGCCTATTGCTCTCTCTCGCTCCGTTTTTTCACAAGTTCATCAAACAACTAAGAATCATTCATCAATCATGGTGAGTAATGGCCTCTTCTCCTGCTATTGTTGTTTGCACCGCTTGCCACATGTACTGTATAGTTTATCTCTCTCTCTGGCGGCAATGAGGGATTCACATGCGATAAATGCAGGGAAATAGTTAGGCTGACAGAGAAGATTTCAGAATTAGAGACACGCATCCAAACTTTAATTGAGGACAGTAAGAATGTGAGGGCTCTAGATACGGCTTTGGATGCGACTAGCTCAGGGAGTCCTGTACATTGTTCAGTTCCGGTTACAATGCCTCTGCAGCAGGACGACTGGGTGACTGTGAGGCGGCATAGTTGCGGGGTCAAAACACCGCTCTACCGTTCTGATCAAAACATTAAACAGGTTCTCCCCACTCAGTGATGCACCCACTGAGAAACCTGATCAAAGTGCTC
>NW_015542439.1:55643-59759 GCF_001515605.1 Sinocyclocheilus anshuiensis
GTCTTAGAGTTTGTACTTGACTAACTGGGGCCCAGGTCAGGAAGCAGACAGACTGGCTAAACCGACTGTCTGCTAGTCGATTCATGTCACAGAAATCAGTTAATTCTCAGCACATAGAACCTAGATATCACACTATAGAGACTGTGTCTGTTCCCCAAACTAGAAAATACAAATAACAATTAAACGGGAAAATACTCTCTCCTACAGAAAAGCCTTAAAAACTGCTAGATCTGATTACTTTGTCTCTTTTAGAAGAAAACAAACCCAACCCCAAGTGTTTATTCACTACAGTGGCTAAATTAACAAAAACACATAACATCAGCAGGTGCAGACATTACCCAGCAGAATAGTAGTAATGACTTTATGAATTACTTTACTTTCAAGATCGAAACTATTAGAGATAAAATTGTAACCATGCAGCCGTCAGCTACAGTACCGCATCAGATAGTGTGCAATAGATCGCCTGAGGAACAATTCCACTCATTATCTACTATAGGAGAGCAAGATTTGTATAAACTTGTTAAATCATCTAAACCAACAACATGTATGTTAGACCCCATGTTTTTGTTCATTTATTTGGCATTTTTCTGGTTTAATCACAATCAGATTTTTTCTAGAGCCTGCATTAAATTTATATTTTGACCTCACTATTCGGGGAACAGACCAGAGTGAATTTCGTGAACGAAGACGACGACGAAAAATATTTGTTAACAAAACATTTTTCTGTAACTAAGACGAGACGTTTAAGAGCTAAGACTAATATCTGATGATAAAAACTATGACAAAATTTATGCCGCGTCTTCGTTAATAAGACAAGACGGGACTATAATGTTATTTGAGGTCTACCGGACATTCCAAATACATCCTATAGGCTACTGTCTTGTCCTTCAAAATGTGCGTCCCTGTCATTGGATTGCAATCGGATAAGGGGCGTTTGTATATCTAGTCTCGGTATGGCAGCCGCAGTGGATGGATAGGCTATCAAAATGCGAACTAGCGATCTGAAACAATGGCCTCAGCACCCAAAGGGGTAGGGATAAGGTGACCACGCGTCCCGTTTTTCTCTGGAGTCACAATTCGTTGTCGATTAACTTAAAGTTAGTGAACACGGGATAGGCGGAATCGCGCTGATAGTGCTCTCTCTCGCGCGCGCTCCACTTCTTCAGTTCTCATATACAGCACGCGATCAGTTCTCAGTGCTCAAAAACACACACAGCAGTCCAAATGTCTATCGTGTAGAGTATCTCAAATAAATACAGTTGGTTATGGATTAAGTGAACGTAAACAGGTGGGTGAAAACTGAACGTGTGTCAGTATTACATGCATGCCTTCAGTCTTAAAGGGACAGCATTCCTAATTAAGTACCTATCAGTGTCATTAATGTTAACCAACAAAATATGTTAAGTAAACCTACTGTATCTGAAAAATGAGTTAAATTTGTATCTCTTTCTTATCTGTCTTATTGTCTTATTCTGCTTCTCTTTCAAAAATTATAAATTATATATATATATATATATATATGAACAACTATAATTTTTATAAGTTGTTCCCTTTTCACTACTGTTAAAGGGATAGTTTACGCAAAAATGAAAATTGTCATCCAATTGAAGGATTGAAGTTTTTCCAAATTCAATCCTTGATTCAAATTTATCATAAGCTTAATTGATTTGGTCTAAAGAGAGAAGAATTAATGACTATTTTTGTTTGAAGACTACATATAAAATAGCTACCAAAATAAATGTTGGTAACTGCAGTTTGACTAAAAGTAATGACTAAAAGTTGACAAAAATGCAATTACTTTTTTTCGACTAAAACTATGAAAGACTCAAATGACTAAAATGTGACTAAGACTATTAAGCATTTTCGTCTCAAGATAAAGACTAAGACTAAATCAAAAATGCCTGTCAAAATGAACACTGGAACAGACACAGTCTTTATAGATTGGACAGCACAAGTATTTCTATAATTTAAGTGGGTAGAACAAAAGCCATCATAGCAGTTATTTGAGAATTGGCTTACTAGTCATATGGAGCGGCCATCAGCGCGAAAAAGCCTAGGACGCTCCCAGAAAAGATTCCAATTATTAACAAAGAGCAGTTTCTGTTCTTTACACCATGACAATAACCATTAGTTTAAAGCAAAAAGTCTACTGAACCTTTTGTGTCCTCGTTGATACGTGGGAAGCGGTCCTGACTAGGGATGTTCATTTTAACCGTTTAACCGGTTAACCGACCATAAGAATTTTGACCGATTAAGACAATCAGTTAAACGGTTTTAACTGATTGTCATTTAATTAATTATTTTTTTCAGTAATTTATCAAAATATTTAAAAAGGTTTGCTGCATGGTTAAAATAAGCTACATGTATAAAAAAAAAAATTTTAGGGGTAAAAACATAAGTTGCGTATAAGTCGCATTTTTTTTATTTCATTCAGAAATGCCTAATGCCGACGCAAAATGTTTACAAACATTATAATAAACACTGTAAACATAGCTTGGCTATTTTAGTTCCCCTGACTCCACAACAAATTCTTTCAATTTACAGTATTTAGAAAAGAACAAGAATTAAAAATATACGAAGCTATAGCAATATAAACGAGAAGCCAAAACGAATTAATTTAGGCTAAAACGAAACTGAAACCAACGTTGGGTTTCTCATTCCACACAAAATCAAATGTTTCCGTATTCGCGATGTATTTGAATGGCAAATTATTATTTATTATGTACTTATGCACTCGCGTTCCAATATCCAAGTAAAACAAAATGTTTTGCATAACATCACTGTGATAACACTTAATGGCACAGATTTTACTACATATTTTTTTACTACATATTTTTTTTTACTACATAGTATTTTTTACATATGATTGACTGACTGTACTTTATTATGATAAAGAACAGGCTGCATTGTCAAGGTAGCAATGCTTAACTGTGTGTGCGCATGCGGCGCCAAAAAATGAACCGAAACTCTGCATACTTGGCTACTTGTTGCACAGTTTTTCTTTCGTTTTCTTAATTTATTAAGTGAGCTAAGAGTTCAAAGGAGGATTTTTGGGTGGTGACAAGGCTACTAGAGCCTACAGGGAGTTCAGGTAAGGTTTCTGGGATCGTGACTGGACTAATGGGGCAAAAAACATGTTCATAGATTGAAAGTACTAAATTGGTATTGACGGTGGGATCGGAACAGACAGTAGAGTTAACATCAGGCTCATTGCGGGAAACAGGACAGACTGATAATTCAGAATTAGGTACATGTGGGAGTTGTGGACTGGCAGACAGATCAAGACCGGGTGCATTGATTGAAACTAGATTGATAAACAGATCAAGTGATTGAAGATGGACTGACAGATGGTTCAAACTCAGACACAACAGAAGCATTTAGACAGACAGGTCAGGTTTATATTCCTGGACAGAAACAGGCAAGACAGACAGTCCAAAATCAGACACATTGACAGAAACTGAATAGACAGACAGTTCACTAATGGTCTCTTTGGCAACGACAGGGTTAGCAGGGCCTACAGAAAGTTCATTTAGGGTTTCCATGACCGGTTCAGAGCAGGACAAAAGTTCAAAAGCGACCTCTGTAGACATTACAGGACAGGCTGAGAGTTCACAGACGGCTTCCATAGCCGTTTCAAGACAGGCTGAGAGTTTACAGACGGCTTCCATAGCCGTGACAGGACAGGCAAAGAGTTCGCCAACGGCCTCCATAGCCGTGACCGGACAGGCAAAGAGTTCACAAACGGCCTCCATAGCCGTGACAGGAAGGGGAAACACTTCAGACAGGGGAATTAGTTCAGGAACAGAAGGGTTAGAGTGAGTGGGTTTGGGGATACCAGCTGTGCGTGCAGATATCAGTGGTGTATCCCTCACACTAGATACCAGACTGGGATACCGAAAGACTGACCTTGAATATCTGGGTGCAACAGACAGGACATGACAAGACTCCTGACTATCAGCTGTGTCCTGACGAGACTCAGGATGATCAGCTGTGATGTGACGTGACTCTTGAAGATCAGCTGTGACGTGACGTGACTCTGGAAGATCAGCTGTGACGTAACGTGACTCTGGATGACCAGCTGTGATGTGACGTGACTTTGGAAGATCAGCTGTGATG
>NW_015542439.1:59788-63578 GCF_001515605.1 Sinocyclocheilus anshuiensis
ATCAACTGTGACTTGACTTGACTCATGACGATCAACTGTGACTTGACTTGCCTCAGGAAGATCAGTTGTGACTTGACTTGCCTCATGAAGATCTGCTGTGAGTTGACTTGACTCAGGGTAATCAACTGTGACTTGACTTGACTCATGACGATCAACTGTGACTTGACTTGACTCATGAAGAACAACTGTGACTGGATTTGAGTCAGGATTGGCAGCTGTGCTTTGACTTACCTCAGTTAAGACAGCGGTAGCATGACACAGCTTTGTTGTTGACGCCATTTTGTGAGCAAGCTCTGGTTTGGCCACCATTACAGGCACAGACACTGTGTTGTGTTCCTCCTCAGCAAAACCCTCAGTGAACACCGAACCAGCAGTCAGCAAAGCATAGTCTATAAAGTCCTTTAAACTACAATTAAATTTACCCTCTGGCAACCATGATTTTATGGATTCATTTAGTCCGTAACAAAAAATGTCTTTTAATGCGACCTCATCAAAAGGTACCCTAAAAGGTAACTCACAGAACTGAGTGACGTATTCCTCAATAGGTGAACTCCCCTGTCGTAAATCGAATAGCAGGTCGACTGGGTCCATACTTGGCCAAAGTCCTTTAGGAAAGCCGCTGGATCCTCGTGTGGCCGAGTATTCTGTTACGGAGTAACCAGAACATGAGACTTGCGGATCCATGTGCAAAGCTTTTATTAAGACGTGGTCATAAACAGGCATAGGTCAAACATAGGCAAACTGGTATGTAGAAGACAAGGCAAGGGTAGTCCGGTAAACAAGCGAGGGTCAGTCGACGACGAACGTAATCCAACAGGGTGAGACTAGAGAGATAATCCAGGTACAAAGCAAAGATCCAGGCAGGGGCAAACAGTATCCGAACAGGGCAAGACGAGAGAGGTAATCCAAAGTACACAGGCAATGATCAGAAGACGAGGAAACAGACAAGGCAAGACTAGGCTAGACTAAGAAACTAGAAATGGCTCCGTAGAGTAGCTATCGCTAGGTGAGTGATAAGCGCTAAACAATACTCGGCAGCTTGACGGGGATCAGAGTGAGTATATATAGGGAAGGTGTGATTGATGACAGCTGTGTGCAATCAGTGCTTTGTGCAATCAACTGTGTGTGTGTAATCAGTGCAATGGATGATGGGAACTGTAGTCCGGGTGAAGTGCAACAGTGGTGTGGTGCAAGAGTCCATAGTAGTGGAAGGGTGACCTCTGGTGGCGAGCAAACGGAAGTTCATGGACCGGATTCGTGACAATATTGCTGCTTCATTTCAGAAGATTCATTTTCCCATCTTTATTATTCATCACCCGAGAATGTGGTGACACATACCTGGGGTTACGCCGCCTAAATGGTGCAGTGAAGTAGGCTATCGTTTGAAAGGTTGATCGTTCGGCTGTACACAGATACTGAGCTGCTTTAGACAGCGCACCAGTAGCACTTCAACGGACGAAAACACACAATTATGTCAAAATATGCGGTTTTGGCGAGTTACCTCGTAGTTTTAAAACGTAGTTTTAAATTAGTTATAAAGTCTTAAATGACTGTAAAGAGTTTGGAGAAAATATGATATGTGTCAGATCCGCGTCATGTGCATCAGGTTTTAAAGAGACAGCGCTGCTTTTAAAGTAAAACCTGATGAAGTATGTCATTCATGTAAATCAAAGAACAAAAGAAAAAGAGAAATCACTCGACTACTCTAGTCGCTGATTAACTTGAGTAGCTTGAATAAGGATTAATCTGTATAGTTTATGCATATACAATTTATAGTTTATGTGAAGATTGTTTTAAAATCACTTAATATTTCAGAGCCTATTAAATGTTAAAAATAATGGCTTTCTATTATACTGTAATGTTGAATGGCTATAATTAATAGGCTAGGTAAAATTGAGGGAAAATGTATTTAATAGAGACACCAGTAGCAGTATTGGTATCAATACTTCATTAATAATAGGTTAGTAAAAATATACCATTAAAAACATTTAAAATATACTATCTTTATATTGTTTCTACAATAATTTGGAGGTTCAATGTGAAATTATGACAATATAAATATGTGATTAATCATGATTAATTACAGAAAAATGTGTGATTATTTTTTTTAATTGATTGACAGACAACACTAATGTTAACCTTTTACAGATTTTAGATTTCAATTTAAGTTCTAATTTTATAGATCCCCCCAGAAAGAGATCCAGACGGCCCCCAACCCCTTGGCCCCCTTCAAATTTTCTATTCAATAATCCGGCCCTCAAATGAAGCTAATTGAATAGCCCTTATCTAATCTGTTAACATGGGAGCGTAAAAAAAATTTGCACCACATACGCACTGCAAACGGAGTATGCATCAAAAAAAATTTTTAGGGACAAAAAAAATCTATAAATCTGTTTGTTGTTGTTTTTTTCTTTTAAGTAAAGTAAAGGACAAATTAAAAACATTGTAAATATGTTTAGTCATTGTAGTAGTAATAACTGCCTGTTTTTGCAAAAATTGTTTCATGGCCGGTAAAGAAAATTTTTGGCTGGTAAATTTTATCATATCACCGGCCATTGGCAGGTGTGGCAAAAAGTTAGTTTTAGGCCCTGTATATATATATATATATATATATATATATATATAGCCTAGCTTTATTATGTTTCTCTCCGCTCGTAGAAGCGCTGCAGGTGCGTGATGTCATATCATGAATCCATGTGAATCCTCATGTTCTGTTGTTTACTGCTTTTTGCACATGTAAAATTAATCCCCGGGAAACAAATGTTAGTATTTTTTAACGGGTAACAGACACTTATCCTTTCTAATTTAATTAAATTCTAATTTAAAATAATCTGGTCGGTTAACGGTTAACGAGCGTCGGTTAGGAAAAATAATCGAAATGAACATCCCTAGTCCTGACAGGATGATCGTCGTCACAGGCGATATGCTGCACACCTTCTCGATCAGGCTCCTGAAGTCCCTCTTCAGTGTCTCTGTCTGCCGCAGCTTGGTGTCATTAACCCTGGCGTGAAGCACAACCACTCCGGGGCTCTCGTCGCCCTTCAGGATCTCAGGTATCTGAGCAGAAACATCGAGAACACGAGCACCGGGGAAACAGTGAGTGTGCATTTTACCTTCAGCTAACGTAGTACAGACGTGCCGGACAATGGAGTCTCCGACGATCACAGTGTCGCATTCCGTCTCGCGGAGGGGAGCGAAGCAGTTCTGGGTGGAGATCTCGAAGACCGGAGGCGTCGGAGGGGGAGAGGTCGTCGCCCGGGGCCTGGCTCACGTCTTCCACTGCTGGTGCACTCAGGGTCCATGGTGTCCCGGCGCCGGAGTGAAGGACATCTGGGAAGATCGTGTGCTGGGTGCACCGGGCCTTTCCAGAGAAACACACGAAGTAGCGGTGGTGGGAGAGTTAGCAGCGCGTTGTATAGTTACCCCGGACTTGTGAGCATCAGCCTGGGATGTTTCCAGCGCGGCTCTCCGCTCTCTCAGCTGGGCCTGCTTCTCCACCAGGTCACGGATCTGCTTCTCCACGGCCTACAGCTCGAGCTGCACTCAAAGGTAGACACAGATCCGCCATTAATGCAAGTAACAGTGAGTAAAACAATGGTAATGTGTGTGAATAGAGTATTAGCAATGTAAGCGAGATTAGCGGCAACCATTAATAGCAGAAATCAAAATAAAACTAGTGATAACAAGGCGCTCTGATTGTTTTTGTTGTAGAATACGATATACGATAGATCCACGTTATAGAAACGAAAATGATGGTGTATAAAATTGATTTTAAGATAAAAAATTAGAC
>NW_015542439.1:70276-74826 GCF_001515605.1 Sinocyclocheilus anshuiensis
CATGTAAAATTAATCCCCGGGAAACAAATGTTAGTATTTTTTAACGGGTAACAGACACTTATCCTTTCTAATTTAATTAAATTCTAATTTAAAATAATCTGGTCGGTTAACGGTTAACGAGCGTCGGTTAGGAAAAATAATCGAAATGAACATCCCTAGTCCTGACAGGATGATCGTCGTCACAGGCGATATGCTGCACACCTTCTCGATCAGGCTCCTGAAGTCCCTCTTCAGTGTCTCTGTCTGCCGCAGCTTGGTGTCATTAACCCTGGCGTGAAGCACAACCACTCCGGGGCTCTCGTCGCCCTTCAGGATCTCAGGTATCTGAGCAGAAACATCGAGAACACGAGCACCGGGGAAACAGTGAGTGTGCATTTTACCTTCAGCTAACGTAGTACAGACGTGCCGGACAATGGAGTCTCCGACGATCACAGTGTCGCATTCCGTCTCGCGGAGGGGAGCGAAGCAGTTCTGGGTGGAGATCTCGAAGACCGGAGGCGTCGGAGGGGGAGAGGTCGTCGCCCGGGGCCTGGCTCACGTCTTCCACTGCTGGTGCACTCAGGGTCCATGGTGTCCCGGCGCCGGAGTGAAGGACATCTGGGAAGATCGTGTGCTGGGTGCACCGGGCCTTTCCAGAGAAACACACGAAGTAGCGGTGGTGGGAGAGTTAGCAGCGCGTTGTATAGTTACCCCGGACTTGTGAGCATCAGCCTGGGATGTTTCCAGCGCGGCTCTCCGCTCTCTCAGCTGGGCCTGCTTCTCCACCAGGTCACGGATCTGCTTCTCCACGGCCTACAGCTCGAGCTGCACTCAAAGGTAGACACAGATCCGCCATTAATGCAAGTAACAGTGAGTAAAACAATGGTAATGTGTGTGAATAGAGTATTAGCAATGTAAGCGAGATTAGCGGCAACCACGCTGGCAATGCTAACAGGCTATAAGTTAATAGCAGACTCGGGAAATCAAAATAAAACTAGTGATAACAAGGCGCTCTGATTGTTTTTGTTGTAGAATACGATAGGGGATATATCCACGTTATAGAAACGAAAATGATGGTGTATAAAATTTATTTTAAGATAAAAAATAGATGATAAAGATTTAACTTGATGTAGCTCAAACTCAAAATACGCTGTAGCAACAAACAGGAAGTGACGTATTTTTGACAACTCCTTATTAAAGTCGTTGTCCCCTTCCCCTTATTAAAGGGGAAGTCGTGGCCTAATGGTTAGAGAGTCGGACTCGTAACCCAAAGGTTGCGAGTTTGAGTCTCAGGTCCGGCAGGAATTGTAGGTCGGAGGAGTGAATGTACAGCGCTCTCTTCCACCTTCAGTACCACAACTGAGGTGCCCTTGAGCAAGGCACCGAACCCCCAACTGCTCCCCGGGCGTTGCAGCATAAATGGCTGCCCACTGCTCCGGGTGTGTGTTCATGGTGTGTGTACTGCTGTGTCTTAAGATGGGATAAATGCAGAGCACTAATTCCTAGTATGGGTAACCACACGTCACTTAGCACTTAGAAACTAGAGCATAGGTGAAATGCAGAAAAGAGAAATAGTAATCTTAAGATACCAGAATTCACATTTTTAGATTTTACAGATGCATGATGATATATTGTAAAAAATAAATATGAAGTTATTTAATAAGCTTTCTCGGATCACCTGTGTTTTCTATATCTCTGTCAGCAGCTCCCATTAGATATTTTCTTGGAACTTCCCCTCTGTTTTAGAGGTTTTTTCCTGATGCTCCTGAAATCACAGTACAATTTTTATCAATATTTGTTTACGTTGCCCTTCAGGATCGCGGGTATCTGCGCAGAAACATCGAGAACACGAGCACCAGGGAAACAGTGAGTGTGCACTTTACCTTCAGCTAACATAGCACAGACGTGCCGGACAATGGAGTCTCCGACGATCACAGTGTCGCATTCCGTCTCGCGGAGGGGAGCGAAGCAGTTCTGGGTGGAGATCTCGAAGACCGGAGGCGTCGGAGGGGGAGAGGTCGTCGCCCGGGGCCTGGCTCACGTCTTCCACTGCTGGTGCACTCAGGGTCCATGGTGTCCCGGCGCCGGAGTGAAGGACATCTGGGAAGATCGTGTGCTGGGTGCACCGGGCCTTTCCAGAGAAACACACGAAGTAGCGGTGGTGGGAGAGTTAGCAGCGCGTTGTATAGTTACCCCGGACTTGTGAGCATCAGCCTGGGATGTTTCCAGCGCGGCTCTCCGCTCTCTCAGCTGGGCCTGCTTCTCCACCAGGTCACGGATCTGCTTCTCCACGGCCTACAGCTCGAGCTGCACTCAAAGGTAGACACAGATCCGCCATTAATGCAAGTAACAGTGAGTAAAACAATGGTAATGTGTGTGAATAGAGTATTAGCAATGTAAGCGAGATTAGCGGCAACCACGCTGGCAATGCTAACAGGCTATAAGTTAATAGCAGACTCGGGAAATCAAAATAAAACTAGTGATAACAAGGCGCTCTGATTGTTTTTGTTGTAGAATACGATAGGGGATATATCCACGTTATAGAAACGAAAATGATGGTGTATAAAATTTATTTTAAGATAAAAAATAGATGATAAAGATTTAACTTGATGTAGCTCAAACTCAAAATACGCTGTAGCAACAAACAGGAAGTGACGTATTTTTGACAACTCCTTATTAAAGTCGTTGTCCCCTTCCCCTTATTAAAGGGGAAGTCGTGGCCTAATGGTTAGAGAGTCGGACTCGTAACCCAAAGGTTGCGAGTTTGAGTTTCAGGTCCGGCAGGAATTGTAGGTGGGGGGAGTGAATGTACAGCGCTCTTTTCCACCTTCAATACCACGACTGAGGTGCCCTTGATCAAGGCACCGAACCTCCAACTGCTCCCCGGGCGCCGCAGCATAAATGGCTGCCCACTGCTCCGGGTGTGTGTTCACGGTTTGTGTGTGTTCACTGCTGTGTGTATGCACTTAAGATGGGATAAATGCAGAGCACTAATTCCTAGTATGGGTAACCACACGTCACTTAGAAATAAACAACTAGAGCATAGGTGAAATGCAGAAAAGAGAAATAGTAATCTTAAGATACCAGAATTCACATTTTTAGATTTTACAGATGCATGATGATATATTGTAAAAAATAAATATGAAGTTATTTAATAAGCTTTCTCGGATCACCTGTGTTTTCTATATCTCTGTCAGCAGCTCCCATTAGATATTTTCTTGGAACTTCCCCTCTGTTTTAGAGTTTTTTTAGACGCTCCAGAAATCACAGTACAATTTTTATCAATATTTGTTTAAAATGAAAAATCAAAACGTGTTTGAAACAGTGGTTTGAAATAGTTTCAGCCCATTTTAGCCTGCATGTAAGTGACATCACCGATAGACTCTACAGTGCAGACTTTTAGGTTAAATTAATTAGCTTACTTCCATTTATCTATTGACAAATTATCAGCAAAACATTTACAAAGCTATCAAAACCGCTAATTTACACATAAGATGTGATTAAAAGCCCAAACCTTCATTAATAAGAGCTCAAACCAATTAGTTATGCTTCTATGCTAGCGTAATATTTGCTAGCAGACATTTCAGATAATTAAGGAAAGATACCATAATCACAGAGGTATAAATATTAACAAAAGTACTTAAAGGGATAGTTCACCCAAAAATGAAAATTTGATGTTTATCTGCTTACCCCCAGGGCATCCAAGATGTAGGTGACTTTGTTTCTTCAGTAGAACACAAACGGAGATTTTTAATTCCAGCCGTTGCAGTCTATCAGTCGTATAATGCATGACAATGATAACAAAATCTATGAGAGTAAAAAAAAACATGCACAGACAAATCCAAATTAAACCCTGCGGCTCGTGACGACACAGTGATGTCCTAAGACACGAAACGATCGGTTTGGGCGGAGCCGACCGCCGCCATCTTGGCAGCGCGTCACCGCGTGTCACTCTCGGATAATCGAAAATGGGCAAAAAGGCAGGACGTGGGTGAAGCTGTGGCGCTAGTTGCTGAAACCACGCCCGTCTATGGTGACAGCATTGCTGCCGTGCAAAGACAAAATACCATAACTTCGTTTTTGGTCGAAATTAGTTATTGATAATTTTGGGACATATATGACCTCCTTTATCATGTGTATAAGTATCTTGGAGAAAAGCCCAGGAGAAACCAAGGCAGAACACAGTATCATCAGTTACCGCTCTTTGACTTGTTTTAGATCGCTCAAATTAAGTTACGGTGCTCTGCATTTGTTTAGCCGTTCGTCAATATTACTGTGCCAGCCTGGAGTTATACCGTATTCTGTCTTTGTTTTACTGTCCATTAAAGTCTGCCGCATTTAAATTATGGTGTGACTTGTGTACTTTTCACTCTGATACCCTACACTAGCGCGTTAAGGTCTTTTGCCTTTGTAGGGCAGTATGGGCTAATAATAAGCCAACTGGCGCTCGATACTTGTGTTTGATGAAACGCCTCTTTATTTACAAGTGGTAGTTGGATATGCAGGTGCATCTCAATAAATTAGAATGTCGTGGAAAAGTTCATTTATTTCAGTAATTCAACTCAAATTGT
>NW_015542439.1:74915-76939 GCF_001515605.1 Sinocyclocheilus anshuiensis
TAAACAAGCAACGACTAGATAACTTGGCAACAATAATTAGTCGTAAATAATCTTTAAAGTTTTTTTTTTTTTTTTATAATGCAGATGCCAGCTCTCAGTCTAGGGCTGCCCACTTCTGCACGTGTTTATCACATAAAATCAGTTAAGCTACTTTTCGCAATTAAATCCTTTGCCTACCTTTTCTTGTAACTCGATAAAAAACATTGCAATGAACGTCATCGGAGATGTTTAATTCACAATCAGTCTGCGAACATTGCAAATAAATTGGTTGCAAAACAGTATCCACTCACGTTTAACTTTTTATCTGGTTGTTATGGTCAGAAAAAAAATCACTTACTAGAATTACATTACTATATGTTATAGCCTAGCCAATGATCACAAGATTTTATACAGATGTTACTAAGATGATGATTAGGCCCAGATTGTGTTACACCAGCCTGTCTGAAATCCTGTGCTGACCAGCTGGCCCCCATCTTCACACAGATCTTCAATATACAGTATCTGTACATACAAAACTTTCTATTGTAATATACCTGCACATACAATTGTCGATTTATATATTTTTATTCCTCATTTACTTGTTCTATTTTTTATTTATTTTTATTTTTTATTATCTGTGTTTTTTGTTCTGTCACTGTCATTCTGTTACACTGTGGAAGCTTCTGTCACGAAAACAAATTCCTCGTATGTGTAAACATACCTGGCAATAAAGCTCACTCTGATTCTGATGATTCTGTAAATGGTGATCAGCACCCAAATATTGTATATAATGTGGAAGCTTAGCTACTGCCTTTTGTCTTGGCGTGACATCTCACTTTTTGCAGACAGTGCAAAGGCAGCGTACCTACAATAACTTCAAAATAGCGATAAAAATCAAGTCTGAGATCATGTTCATCAAAACATCTAATTGCCAGATTTCCAGTGTCCTACCCATAATAATTTTTTTCTGGACAAATACAAATCTTTAAAGACATTTTTCTAAGTTTCACAGTCTAGCGAGTTGCACACTCTGGAGCAGAGCGGCAGTCCACCTGTCACTCAAGTGGCCACGCCCTTAATTATGCAGAACTTTAAGGCTTAATATAATTTAAACGGATGAGTTATAAAAAAAATTCACCCCCCTCACAGTTGTCATGAAGGGCCAAATTAGCTATATAGACCAAAAGCACTTTTTGTACCAGGCTGTAAACATATTTTTTTCTGCTGTAAAGTTGGGCATTTTAACATTGGGAGTCTATGGGACTGACTCCCTTTTGGAGCCAGCCTCTAGCGGTCAGTCGATGAATTGCAGTTTTAGTCACTTCCGTATTGGCTTCAAGTGAGAGAGAGGTTTCCGCTTGGCTACTATACATAAAAACAATAATATTAAAAAAGGGTGTTAGCGTCTTTACAGAGTTCAAGAACTTTGTTTTATACATTTTATCAACCTATTTATTTATTATAAATTGTAAGTAAAGCGAATTCTTAAAGTTAAAGTAAAAAGTGCCGCGCTGTCCTGATTCAGTATCTGCGGCAGATGAGTTGGTGTAGCCAGTCTGTGTCATTATTTCACTTTCATAACGCCTTACGAAATACAGTTTCACAACTCAGAAAAATTAATTTGAGGCACGCATATGTCACGTCACTACATATTAAAAGCATGTCCATATTCTGACTTGGTGAAAAGAAACACATTTAATCTTTAACGTTCAATCTTGTGTCTGAAGTTTACTTACACTTTTTAAATAGCATTATGGTAATCAGAGAGCATATAAAGAACGTACAAAAATTATGGTAATGAAATTACTTACATACAACGTTGCAGTTACGTTGCCGGTAAGTCATGAAGTTACCAATATATTATGAATAGAGTACCTATCTGGGACGTTCGTGGTTATCTTGTTACGTTGGGAGGACGTACAGACGATGTTGTGAGTTGGTAATGGGATGGTAATGGAATTAGGTGCATACGACGTCGTGGTTACGTTGCATATTGGTAACCCTTGTCAAAAAATCCTAAAGGATTCCAATAGGAAAATTGTACA
>NW_015542440.1:0-100 GCF_001515605.1 Sinocyclocheilus anshuiensis
ACTTACAGTCGCTCATTCAGAAGCGCCAGATTGTCATAGCAAAGTAGGAATTGACCCCCTTTTTTTTTTTTTTTTAGAAATAGCCTTTGTGCACAGCCAG
>NW_015542440.1:569-831 GCF_001515605.1 Sinocyclocheilus anshuiensis
GCACCAAGAGCTTGTAACACTCCAAAGAGAAAGGAAAAATTGAAATCGCATCATATGACCCCTTTAAAATAAATAGGCCTACATATTTTTCAATGAAAAAAAAAAACATTCTGGCTTTATGCTCATTTTAATAAAAATCTTGCATAATGCTTGCATAGAACTAGAAAAAAATGTAAAAAAAAAAAAACAAATTCAATTAAAATGCTGATTAACAGAACTAATTTTTGAAAGTTAAATAACAAATAACAGATTTATTTATATT
>NW_015542441.1:0-3539 GCF_001515605.1 Sinocyclocheilus anshuiensis
GATCTTTCACAGACGTCTCCGCGACGTACCTGTGCTATCTGGGGGATTATGAAACTAAAACCGCCAGTAGGGGCAAATCACTGTCTTAATGAAGAAGTTGTGGAATCATTCTATTCGTTCAATATTTGGCAGATATTTGCACCTCAGTGTTGCAGTACATTATAAAACAGGATGCTGTAATAACATATTGAGTGTAAATTATAATATTAAAATTATTAATGGGTGCCGCCTTATTGAGACAATAAAGTCCTCCCGACACCTACCCCTAACCCTGTCACTATACCTGATTAAAAAAAATCGGTAACTGTTCGCAAGCTCGGTTCTCTGAAATAATGGGCCTCATTCATGAAACACGAGCAGAACGAATTTTTGTGTAAATCATTCGTAAAGCCGTTCTGACGTAAACATTCACGAAAGAAAAGAATTCACGAAAATGTTCGTATTTTCAAAATGTTAGTTGGTAGGAAAGAAATTTACACCTGCTCCCTGCCAAGTGTAAATGGTGCGTAAAACGTTCTGTGTTCATTTTGGCAAACTGATGACACTGAATTTGATGCACTGACATTATAATATTTTAAAAATTCGTTTGCTCTGGCTTTTTTTGTTGTTGTTGTTGTTTTTGTAGCTGAGAGTTGATAAACTGTTTAGCTTTGGGTAAAACGCAGCGCTTGTCACTGCCACTTTTTACCAAGCGGCAACCTCCCGCTCTCTCTCGTGAAGCCAACAATGCTTCCACCTCATTGCCCATTTTCGATTATCCGGGAGTGATGCACGGTGACACGCTGCCAAGATGGCAACGGCCGCCTCCTCCCACTTTTGAGCTTCAAAAACGCTCTTCGGAAATCTACGGGTGACGTCACGGACACTACGTCCATGTTTTTATACAGTCTATGCTTTTTACCCAGCCGTCCAATCAATGGAGGAGGGGCAGGACAAATACTACACAGATCAATCATACTACTTGTACAACAACAACAACAATAGAGAAGTTAATATTGCTGGTTACTGCATTTTTATATTCGGTAATATTTTTCTAAATGAGATACTAGTAATACGTTACTGCCGTGGATATTTCAAATCATAGCAACCAAAGCGTCTCCAAAGCGTTCTCCAGCACCACCAGCTGGCCGTTTTAAAAAGAGCGCCTGACATTTTTTTTCAGCTGGCTAAAAACGCTTTGGTGGACACACGTTATTGAATATTTATTGTTAGGCATATGGCCTATTAGTGTTTTTTGCATTTATGCAATATACTGGAGCCAAACCTGAGAAAGTAGACCAGAATATTCCACTGCGTTCCTGGACACGCAATTTGCGTAGCTGTAATTCATAGGCGGGGATTATGCTCCTTGTGAATGAGCGTGCACGAGCACCCTATTTACGAATGATTGGAATTCATTAACATACACATGTTTAACTATCAAATCTGATGTGTACGAAGTGTTTGTGAATCCGGAGGAGAGTTTTCAGGAAGGTCCGTTTTATGAGCAAATTACTCAGAATTTACTCCTATATTTACTAATGTTTCATGAATGAGGCCCAATGAGCTGAGAGATACACCTATGGGAAGGGCATCCGTGCCTGACCTCTAAGCATCCAATTGCACCAAGTCTGGCTTGACAGACAGGAGAGTGTGCCCAATGGCAGGTAAGGGACCGCCCCTTAACCGATCACATAAAGCCCCTGCACGCGCTACCTTCTCAGTGAGCATATTTGCCTCTCGTGCAGCAAAGCGGGACAACTTGGTGGATCTCTATTGAATGAGCTACCGGGGTCTGGGTAACATCAAGCTGGTAGTATCTGACAAATGTATGTGGTGAGGCCCAGCGGCACAAATGTCCTGCAAGGAAACCCCTTGAGAAAACAGAGCCCACGATGCCACCATGCCCCTAGTGGAGTCTGCTCTGAGGCCCCCAGGTGGCCGCACTCCCTTAGATTCATATGCCAAAGAGATGGCTTCCATGAGCCAATGAGAGAGGCGTTGCCCAAGAAACTAAGAGCTGATCACGCCTCCAGAAAGAGCCAGTCCTGTCAATGCAAATTTGCAGGGCACGAACAGGACATAAAGCATTTAGCCTCTGATCCCCCACAGAGGAGAATGGAAGAGGGTGAAAAGCAGAAAGCTCAAGCAAGTCACAAGTGAAAGCTCGGAAGCATTTTGGCATAAAGGCCGGGTTAGGCCTGAGAAAGACCTTATCTCATCACCATCAATAAAGTCTTGCAAAAAACCTGACATGTCAGCGACTGAGCACTGATATGATATCAGCTGGCGCCCCTCGCACCACTCCTCAAACACACGCCACTTGCAATATTAAAGGGAGCATGTAGAAGAGGCTCTAGCATTCTGAACAGTAGCAACAATATGTAGGGGGAGCCCCAATTTGTTTAATTTTACCCTCTCACGGGCCTGTCCGGGTGAGAATGGTAGATTTCCCCATTCACTTGGGACTGGAGGTCCGTGCGTAATGGGAGGGGCCACGGCTGGGCATACAGAAGAGGGATTATCTCTGCCAGCCATGGAGATTTGTGCCATCTGGGTGCGATCATCCTCATCCTGTAGCGAGAAGAATATAGGACAATGGGCGTTTTTGCACGAGGTGAAGAGATCGACGGCCACCTGACCAAACCTCTTCCACAGCAGACACACTATCTGAGGGTGGAGGCGTCATTCTCTGTAGAGTGGGTTCCCCCTCAACAAAAGGTCAGAATGCCCAGGACCTGGGTCACCCATAATGACAGAAAGTGGCGCCTGCTCCATACTAACAGCTCGTGAGCTAGATCATCAGCTCTAGATCTATAGAGGAAAGGGAGACGAACGTGTCTGACAAAAGGCAGATTTGAACTTAGGCTCATCATATCAGAAGTTCTTATCACGTGTCTTACCCACTACACCACTGTTGCTGTTGTTAAATATGCATCTTTTGTATTTATGTCTATTGAAACTAGACATTAGTGGGTGCAGTTACTCTAAATAGCCTCTGCCACCAAGGTGGGCTACTTGCACTTAGTGTAAATAGACACTCTGGATTTGCAACTATTTTTCTTGGCAATATAGAGCAGATCAGACAATACTATTCATTGTTATTTAATGTCACTTCTGTAAGTCACTTAATGTCATGTTTTTGAATTGCATAAAATCAGTATTACATTTGCAGTCATGGTAATATACAGGAAAACAGCACTATGCCATGCTATAAATACAGAAAAACAAGAACTCATACAGACAAACCTCACTGGCACTGCATGAGAAAATGGCAGTGTGGTGTGAGAACATTGTTGGCAGCCCTGGTTTTCAAAGATTGAGAACAACTTACTTTAAGATGCCTTTTTAAGGTTAGATGTTTCTTTGAAGCCATTTTTTTGCAGAAAACAAAATTGCATTGCACTGTGATGTTACTTTTTTTCACATTTCTAAGTAAAATTGTCTTTGTATTTCCATGACAAAAGCACATTACGTGCTTGGCTTTCTGATTTTCTCCTGCAATATATATATATATATATATATTTTTTTTTTTTTTTTTTTTTTTTTTTTTTGTCTTG
>NW_015542441.1:3591-12973 GCF_001515605.1 Sinocyclocheilus anshuiensis
TGAGACCTGAGTCTGAACTCTGCAGGTTGCTAATTGAACAGGCTGCACACAGTCAGAGTCAGAGAATCACCAGTTGCCTCATTGGTTAAAATATTGACATTAATATTAAATGAAATAAATGACATTTAAATTCAAAGTTATCATTTTGATATTCTAAAATACTTTTCGGATGTAACTGTAATTTGATTACCACCCATTTAAAATGTAACTATAATGAAATACAGTTACTCATATTTTACTCATATTTTAAATACATAATGACGTAACATGTATTTCGTTACTCCCCAACCCCAATCTCTCACAATCTCCCTATAAGGACAGCAGCTTCTTTTATTGCATCAGATAACTTTTATTGCATCAATTCGTGTTGTAAATCCGCTAGTCATTTAAATTTTCTCATATTTGTCGGCCACAGTATAGTAACATAACCTAAACAAAAATTTGTGTTTCAGTTTGTTGTGGTAATCAAATTATTGCCGAAGAAGAAGAAGAAGAAGAAAATCATGTTGACCATGTTGTCACAATGGGAACCTGCCATTAAAACAACTAATATAGGCTTTTCATCAAAATGTAAGAAGTCAAACTATAATGAAACACAAAATAAATTATGAAAAAAGCAAAAGGTAACATACAAAAATATGTTTTGGCCATCATATACTGTGACACATTTTTTAATTAATTTAAAATATAAAATTTGCCTTCTTTTCTCGTGAATAAAATATACATCTAGAATGGCATTAATAAATATACAAGTAAATAATACAATATAATAAATGTACAAGTACAAGTATAATACATGTGAATAAGCAAGTATTAAGCAAGGCATGTATCAGTTAAACAAATTCATGATAGAAAAAATGTGTTTATTTGGAGGAAAAAAAACAGGGGTATAAGGAAGGGTTTCTTCATTCCTCTTCTAATAAACTCTTATTCTAATAGACTCTTATTGTTCCATCAAATTTCTGGGCCTTTTCATTTTCATATATTCCAATGCCTATTTTGTGCAGTCTTCTGTGAATCCAGTACTGGAGAGTTAGGCTAGTGTGGATGTTATGTATCAAATGAAACAAAATAATCTATATATGTACAAAGTTTAACAGTACATGACACTCCAAATGAATGTATTTATTATCCAATTTTAAATGCTGTCCCATACACGCTCTAATTTCACCTTCATTCTCATGAAGGCTCTGTCATGATAATGAGGGCAAAATTTCTAACAGGCAGGCTATGATTTGCCGTGAGTCATTATCCTTTGTCACTACGAGGATATTTGAGATGCATAAATGGGGCTATGTAGCTGGGGAGACTTGTGGCCACATGATAACCACAATCAAACAGATCCCAGATCTGGGACTGACTGATTAGTTTGGGATCATCCGATTGATTTTATGTGCTGCTGGTATTCAATGCTGGGTTCCAGAAAATGCATGGACCCTCACTGAACAGGAAAGTGAGAGAGACAGGTCCGCCTGCTTTAACAGGATTTAAATAGGTCAGGCTTGTACCAGAGCTGTCTGCAGACTGCCTCTGACTTCCTGTCATTGAAGTGGTTCAGGCCATGAAGTGGCCTGCGGGAAGGAGGGATGGCAGCCCATTTTGTGAGAAATGAAGCATTAACACACAAAGATGAGAAAAGGAAGAAAAAAGAAGAGGACAATACTGATTAAGCTATTGTTATACAGTCACCATTTTGTTGCACTGTTTAATAAGAATATATATATATATATATAATTTATGTTATAATAAATAATGACGTTTGAAATGTTATTATTAAATACCAGTAAAAATACCAGATACAAGAAGTCACTCTTGGTTTTCTGCCCCAACTTACCGAGGGTAACTTTTCACTTTAAAATATATATGTCCCTACACATATGCATACATACATACATACATACATACATACATATATACATATATATATATATATATACACATATATATATATATATATATCTTACACCACATTTGACATCATATGGCCAAGAATTCCAAAATGCTTAAAAAAGAACCATCCTTCAATTTGAAGCAAAGGAGGCTATTTATAAGACACCTGTCCACGTATCCAGCTCACCACGCTGTTCTATTCCTGTCTGTGCCTTCCCCCGTCTATGGATCTATTTATCCTCCTTCCTCTTCGGTAACTCATTTTCATTGCTGCCTCCTCCTCCCACTCTCTCTGATAGTATGATAGTATCTGACTTTGAGTTGTGTATTCTGTCCATTACCACTCAAACCAAAACCAGAACATCAGGGAGTAGCCCTACGCTGCCTCTATAAGGCACAAAATAAATAGGTCACACCATCCCGTGAATGTCAAAGGTTGAAATAATTGTAGTTTTCTAGTGGAGCTCAAATGCTGAGAACTAGCTTTCTGAGTGCTGTGGACTGTTATATAACGACTAAGCAATTTTTGGTTAAAGTCGCCAAAACGGAAATTGCGACCAACTTTTCTTCCCAACCAAGGGTGGTGTGAGGAGGCATTAATATTTTTGCTTAAAGATTAGGTCATATGAATGTAAAAAAGTAATGATGTGCACAGATAAATAATTTATTATAAATAGTGCAACACTGCATAAAAATCGTCCATTTTAATTTCATTACTTAAATGTAAAATCTATTTAACATCATTATGGTCAATCTAATCAAGTCTAATCTTTTTGCTCACGTTTTCCAACAGGTAGGCATCATTCAGCTGCTCAGTAGTGTCTGGTGCACTAATGCGTTAAATGGTTAAAGGTAACCACTAGCCAATGGGATTTGCGTTTGCACTTTAGTCCCGCCCACAGCTGAGCAAATTCGGTTTTCAGGTTTTCATCAAAAAGCAGGGGACGCTAGACCTCTAAATGCACTAACAATGTTGGGAATACTTTATGTTTTAATTATTAATTTTAGTCCGTGTTAGGCAAAGAGCTCATATGTGATTAATCTCTTGCATTAAATCATTAAAATCGTTAAATTATTGCCACGTTGCACATCTTTTGTCCTCCTTATAGTTACAAAAAATAGTACGAGATTAACACTGCCACAGTTTTAGGACAAAATGCAGGCTGATCAAACCCATCAGCTCAGACAGCAAGTCATCCTGTGACAAAAAAAAACTACCTGATATGAGCCTATCAAGCCTGTAATCTGCCTGAGAGTGCTCCGCCAGCAGATGGAAGTGAGGAGCAGCACCCCTGCAGTTCTGATGCGATTGGAAGCAAATGCGCTCGTCTCCACAGAACATTTTAACGACAACACCCAATGGGTTTTTCAGTGAACGCAGCATTGCTTAAATCTCATTTAGCCGTGTGAATTCAATGTGTAGCTTCGCAGCATTTTACTGTTTGTCTTCCACTTTAACGAATGACCTACATTTGCCCCTTAATTCTTCTCCTTTTCTTCTTCGTTTGAATTCTTACGTTTTTAAGTAGACTTAAGTCCTCTTTAATTAAACATAAAGGGTTTTTTTCTGTTTCAAGAAGTCTACTAGTCACAACCTGAAGAAACCTTGTGGACAACTAAGTGTTGCAGCAAATGTTCAGTATAAAACATTGAAAAGTTTCCAAGCATGTACCAGTGGTAACCTCTCACAGCTGTTTAGTTGAGAGGCTAAAATCTCCTATACAGGTTCAGTAAGGACATGCTGGCAGTTCTTCATCATTTCTTGGTTCCTACAGTTCCGAGATGATGTCAGAGTCCTTGACAACAGAATGCATGAGCAGAGATCAGCTGCAGAACGGGGAGGACTGATGAATAAACAATCGTCCAGGCCCTGCAGCTCTGAAGACTGTCAGCAAGAACTGAGACGTAGGCACGATAAGCACACGCCTGACTCAAGGCGAAGGCGATGCCTTTTCTTCCTGCCGAATTCATGGATGAATTTGACAAAGCGCACTGTCCTTCACACAACACTGCGAATGGACGGAATGAGAAATAGATCTAGTTAGTGAAACATTCAGGCAACTTTGGGCATTATGCATTGCATTTTTGCTCACTACTGTGAAGCCTCTAAAAAGAGAGCAAGAGAACAGGAATGCAGCATGAGGTGATAAAATACATTTATTGAAAATTGAGACAAATGTAAAAAAAAAAAAAAAAAGATTAGCTTTGGGTCAAGTCAGAGCACAAATCACATGTACTGACCAAAAAATGACTGCAGTTCTTTCATTTGCTATAAATGACAGGTTGGTCGTGTGGGTAAAGATAAAGCACAACACATGGTAAATCAGGCAGCTAGACAAATTTCATTTCCTCCAAGGATTCAAGGGAAGGCTTAATAGTATCCATGTGCTACACATCTGAAGAAGCATGGGTTGGTTGGTGAAGGGCAGTTTGAGTAAAAAAAACAACATTTTTATAATTTATTTTTTAATTTGGTGAAACACTCTGGAGTCAATCGCCAATATTATTTTCATGCAAATTTATATATTGTGTAGTTGTACTTCCCGGTTGCAGGAAAGCCCTTAAGCTATAAGAAATCCCTTAGTTACCCTTAGTGAAACTTGGGTTGCAAGAAAAAAAGGGTCAACTTAAGGAACTTTAAAGCTGTCATTAATTATTCCCCCTTAATTATCTAAGTGTTCCCTTAAGCGTTGCTACAAATTCCTTTAAAAAATTAAGGGAGCAAAACAGCTCCCTTAAGTCATCTTAAACTCAAATGTGATGGCTGATTTTATGTTGTTTATTATTAGTATTATTACTATTATTATTCATTCTTAGCGGTCATCTGCATTCATTCACCTGCTTCCCGAACTGCTTTGAGGAACACCTGCAATATCAACTAGAGGAGAATCCTTCCCTAATATGTCTTGAACCAATTTCGTTGTCTCGGATAGGTCTTGTGGCGGAGGCCCTTCTCCTTTACACAATAAAACAATTATTAAATTGTTTGAATCCAAGCGTGATACTTTTTGATACAATAGGCATGAGCTTAAATTTATCCCCGTTTTTTCCGGATACTTTTTTATCCACCTTATTTTTCCCGTAAGAGTGGGCGTGGCCATTTGTACATTTTATTGGTCTGGCTTCCAGGCTCATCCACGTCCAGCTATTTTTAGCTGTACAAAACAGCTTGTTTTGCTGCTTGATATTTGCAAGTTAAGATTGTGTTTTACCATATTATTTTAATTTATTATCTTAATTATGAACATACTGGTTTGTAGTGCAAACAGTTTTACCATTTACTGCACATTGTTATTCTTCCCCTATGGCTAATGAACTGGAAGTCTCTCCCGTAGGCTTACTTCCGTGTTGAAGAATAAGGTGGTTCCTTGTTTCTTTTCTTGACATTTTCTTGAACAACTACATTTTCATACTTTTTCATAACTTCTACTGTGTGCTTGACGGCAAGATTTCTTGAAATGATTCATTCGATTCAATATGAATATCCTACATTTCTGCCACAATACCAGTTACAGTTAGTGGTAATATAAAAATCTCTTGTAAATGTTGGTGATTTGTGGTTTGAAAAGTCTTCTAACTGGATTGTTGTCGCACAATGTTTCTCCTGTTTTCTATATCGGTGTTGTTGAGAATGTCAGCACTGTTTTATCTGGCTTTAAACTATTAGTATAAATCACTGCGACATCTGTGGTTCGTATCGGAGACCAGGCTCTGCTCCAAACCTCTCACAGCGCTGTTTAATGGTCGCGTGTTAGGGTCCTAAAAATACAATCAAGTCCAAAGCTCAATGTGGGAAATGGTAGTAAAAGGTAATTTATTATTTGAATATATTATTATTTATTAAATCTCATTTAGATGTACTGTGTTCGTTGTCATATCGGACACAAAAATGACGGTGGAAGTGACGTCTTCGGTACCCATGAATAACACATTTCAATATACAAGCTGCGGGCCACTTGAAAGGCACGGGGCGGTCTTTGGACACCCCTGTTCTAAAAGAATAGCCTTTTAGTCCTCTGTCCAGTTTGGTTTACGTTTTTTGTTTTTTTGTGTGATCTTGGTATTCTCCTTAACCAAATATATTTCAACTTTGGTTGTAGTAAAGGTAGGTTTATGGTTCATTATCTTCTGTTTATTGTGAGGCGCCCATTGCCATATGTTTCCAGAAAATACCGTGAAATGCTTAGTATAAACACTTAGGTAAGGGTACTTAAGGCTCTTAAAGAAATCCCTTGCCTCAGGGATTTTTTCCCCCCCTCAGAGATACCCCTAAGTCAAATCACTTAAGGGCTTTCAATGAAACCGAACTCACAAAGAAACAACATAAACATGGAATTTTCCAAATGTTTCACGTTACTCTTCGTTTGGCATTCTGATTAAATAATGGCACATATTATTAAGAACAAAATGAGACAAATACGATCACATGGTACTCAAAAAAATTATATTACCCCTTAAATGAACATAGATACATGTAGCTATTGGCAGATTTCTGTGATCATATGTTTGTCTCCGTTTAAATCAAGAATAGAATATGCACACCAAACCACTGTTACGTCCATATATGTCCTTGTGGGAGTGCCTGTGTTTTTTTTTCTCGCGCTCGGCTCATCCGGGATAAATTAATCCCCAACATTATGGTAATTCTGTAGATGTGTTGGTTGCAAGGAATGGATATTGCATTGTTTGGGGTATTGTGACAGTATAGGACTTACTCATGCGGTGTAGTAGTGTTATTCTTATTGGTTGGTTATTTATTATGGAAGTGTTTAACTTGCAAGATTTTGTTACCAGTCCATCTGTAGAGCAGATTAATTTGTGCAGGAAGCAGGATTTATTGCAGATCGCAGACCATTTTCAGGTTATTGTAAGTAAACAGTCTCTTAAAAAAGAAATAAAACGAATACTGATCTTGCGTTTGAATGAGTTGCAGGTGTGGCCTACGTCAAACGTTGGGGGTGGTGAAACGGGCGGAGTTGTTGATATGGATGGCGTGGCTCTGGCGCAATTCAGTTCTGGGGAGGAGGACAAGCGGAGTGGCGGAGCTGATGCTGACGCGGAGGCCGAAGCCAAGGCCGGCTTACCACTGTTTGAGCCGTTTTCACCCAGTTCTGTTGATTCACGGGAAGGCACATGACTGAAGGTCCGCCTGGCCCGTTTGCATTATGAAGCGGATGAGAGAGCCCAGGCGCGCCAAGCTGAACTGAATTTGCAGTTGGAAGTACGCAAGCTGGAAATCGAGGCAGATAAGCAGGTGAAGCTGAGGCAGCTTGAGCTAAGTGCATCAAAAGTTGCTACTAGCTCAGCTGTACAGCCGGACACCGCTCACGACTCTTCTCCTTCTCTTGCTGTGAGTCCTTCACTTCCTGTGAAAGGTGTTGTTATTCTTGGAAATGACCTGGCAGGTGGAAAGGTAATGCCTGTTATTGAAGTTGTTGATGAACCAGATGCGTTTTGTGAGTTAGAGGCACTGTCTGAAACTTACCCTGATGTTTTTCCAGCCTGCGCCGTTACGCGCGCTCAGTCGCGTAGAGTAGGTGATGTAGTTGATCTGTCTAATTCATTCATGTTTCCACTGTTGTCGGGTGACACATCATTGGATATGAGTCTTGAAAAGGAAAACAGTTCAAAGACAGAAAACAAAGATGTAATTGTGTCTGATGCAGATATACTCAAATTACCAGTGTCACGTGAGAGAATTATTGCTGCGCAGAAAGAGGATAAAACTCTTGTGATTTTTTTTAATTCTGCTATTTCCCTTGATGTGGCTAAGGATAATAAAGTTGCTTACTTTATTGATAATGACTTACTGATGAGAAAGTGGTGTTCTCATGTTGACAAGAATTTTGATTGGAATGTTGTTTATCAAATTGTTGTCCCGTTTTCCTATCGTCAACATGTCTTGTGCTTAGCTCATGATCACCAGCTTGCTGGTCATTTAGGAGTTACGAAGACATATAATAGGATTTTGAGTCATTTCTTTTGGCCAGGATTAAAAAAAGATGTTACTCACTATTGCCGTACTTGTCATACCTGTCAGATTGTTGGGAAACCAAACCAGAGAATTCCACCCGCTCCTTTGTCTCCTATACCTGCGATTGGAGAACCGTTCGAACATGTGATGGTAGACTGTTTTACCCCTAGACCATCTTAAAGGGTCGTAACACCACATATTAAGTTTAATAAAAAGACAGTTGCATCTGTGCCAATTTACTGTAAATTGGGTGTGCTGATTCAAAACAAGTAAATCAAGGATACAGAATTCAATAAACAAATCACATATTAAGTTCAATGAAAAAAAGAAGACCAACTATCAATAGATTTACTGAACAAATATGAATCGTTACACAGAGACACTCTTTTGAGACTTGAGACTCTTGTTGCATTTTAAAAATTTGATCCATTTCTTGATTCAAAATTCTGGTCGTTTGCCCTCATATTTCAGTGAATTTACCATGTGATTTAGTGTTCAGATTCCATTCTATTCTTGATTTACTTCTTTTGAATCAAAATGCTTGATAATTATTTACAATATGAGTTGGCACAGACACATTGTTTTTTTCCTTTTTGTCTTCATTTACTCACTGCTCGTTTGACAGATGAGCTTCCATTATGTTAAATCAGACAATTTTTGTGAGCAAGGTGAGTTGGCAAAGTGATATAAACTGTTAATGAGTATCCTTCTAATGTAGAAAGTGAAGCCCTCCATGTTTTTGACTCAGAATAAATAACTGTGAGTGTTTCCAGTAAGCTAAGATGCTTTCCTGTCAATAACATGAATATATGTATCTCGTTAGGCATGTAAATGATTGCTTCCTACATTATGGTGAACATGCTTTAATGCTTTAGTGCAACTTAAGACTTTTGATCAATGCAAAGCCAATACGTTCTGTAAGGCCATTGACCTGAACTGATCTGCACCTCATTACCAGTAACTAAATGCTGTATGTGCATACATTACATGTGCAGTTCAAAATGCATTCTGCCCGGGCACCACACAGGGAGCCTATTTGTTTGCTGTTTTTATGTCTGTAGATGAAAAAAATGACAGCTTTGTTGCGACAACCACACACCATTATCCACATATCACAGACTACTCAGTACTTTGGGTTAGATCTCAGTTTTAAGAGTTGTATTTTAATTATTATACGGTTTGGCACATATACTGTAACTCACATAGATGTTCATTGATTCATCTTAATTTCATTAGTGATAATTCACAGTTTTCCTTAAAAGTGAAAAATCTAATTAAGTGCTGGTGTTTTCACACTTGGCGATTCTTTTGGAGTTTTTTTTATTTTTATTAAAAGGCAAAACAGAAATGTGGAAGATTTGGGCTCTAAAACAGAGGACTTTTCTTGCACGAATGGAAATCTTGCTATCTATATACACACAAGCATGTTGTCACATGCGAATAGACACAAACACATGCACTCGGATCTTTCTCACCTACTAAACACACACACACACACACACACACACACACAACGAC
>NW_015542441.1:13415-44254 GCF_001515605.1 Sinocyclocheilus anshuiensis
ACCTACTAAACACACACACACACACACACACACACAACGACATAATTGAACATATGTTACCATACCCAAAAACACATGTACAAAAATCAGTTTGATTATAAAAGATCATCCAAATTAAAATGTATGGCATGTGATCTTTGCAGCCATATCAAAATGGCAAGAGGACAAACCGAATGGAGCTGGGATGAGACGTGAGATGAAGACTGAGAAGAGGTAAGCAGAGGTTCAAACCTCTTTAAAGGGGAAGAGAAGGTATATGGGGTGGGTGAGAGAGGGGAAGTCACAGCAGGGGGACTACACAGTAGCTTAGCTCAAAGAAGAGAGGGCCTTTGGGTAACAGCCCTGGGACTACACAGTAGTTTAGCTCAGGCGAGAGAAACAGGTTAGCACGTCATTCACAGGCCTACACGGTTGTCTCGTTTTTCCAAGGTCCAGTCCTAATGTTACCTGTGGAATCAAAGATAAGTACGTAGTCCTCATGCTGACTACTGTTCCGGCTCAGCGTCCCTCTCCGGCTGAGGGTGCCTTTCCTGCTAAGCGTGGCCTGGGAGCATGACAGAGTGGCCTTCAGAGGGGTTATATCCAAATGCAGCATGGTTTCGTCCTCTTTATCGGCCATTTTTGCGCAACTGTACACCAGTGGACCTGTGTCAGGATCCTCCGCCTGGCAAGGGCTGACAAACGGGTCAGCTTTATGGCAGCATATGCTCGAGAATGGGTCTGCTTTGGCACAGCACATGTGTCTATGACAGGAGAGCTGACTGTCCAAGTGTGCACTGTGGCAGGAGAAGCTATCGTGAAGGCCGTGTGAGGCCAAACTCTCGAGGTGAGGACTGGGACTGGGGCAGCGCAGCTGGTTGTCCGGGTGGGGGCTGGTGTGGCCTGGGAGCATGACAGATTGGCCTTCGGAGGGGTTATATCCAAGTGCAGCATGGTTTCGTCCTCTTTATCAGCCATTTTTGCACAACTGTACATCAGCAGACCCGTGTCAGGATCCTCTGCCTGGCAAGGGCTGACAAACGGGTCAGCTTTATGGCAGCATATGCTCGAGAATGGGTCTGCTTTGGCACAGCACATGTGTCTATGACAGGAGAGCTGACTGTCCAAGTGTGCACTGTGGCAGGAGAAGCTATCGTGAAGGCCGTGTGAGGCCAAACTCTCGAGGTGAGGACTGGGACTGGGGCAGCGCAGCTGGTTGTCCGGGTGGGGGCTGTGACAAGAGAGTTGAGTATCCAAGTGGGACGTGTGGCAGGTGAGAGGGTTGTCCAGGTGCACACTGTGGGGGCTGTCCAGGTGGGAGCTGTGCACGCTGCCGTCCATGCTGGTGGAGGTCATGTGGTAAGAATAGTCCCTGAGGCAGGGCCGAGGTCGGTTGAAGGAGCGAGTCTTAGACCTGTCCTTCAGGCAGCTTTGCAGGGGAAGGGTTGGTCTGGGCAGTTCATCAGGGAGGGACTGCGGGTGGGTCGTCAAAGAGGAGGGACTGTGAAGGGTGGCACAGCAGGTGCTCATGTGGTTCTGGGTGGAGGGCAGAGTATCCAACTTGCAGTGCGGCAAAGGGGAGTGTAGGTGCGGGGAAAGCAAAGGTTTACCCAGGCAGGATGAGTCGATCTGGCAGTGGATTTGGTTCTGCCCATGGGATGGCATATGGCTGAGACTTTGAGCAGGGGGGGCGGCGTTCCCCGCCGCTTCTCCGTTGACCTCCACCTTTGGTTTGTTGGGGCAACAGGCCCACCACCGGTGCCACACATCATCACGTTTTGCACAGTGCTGAATCAGCAGAAAAAGCCCCAATGTGACTGAAAACGCTCCATATAGGCAGCTAAAGATCATGTCTAGAAAATGTCGCTGTGATACGGCCAGTGCTCCGAAAACCCAGGTGGCCAGCAAGAGGAACAGCGTAAAGGCAGTGGCCCTCAGCTGAGCTTTGAAAGAGTGTTCGTTGGCCAACATAGAGGCTGTGATGGCTGTGCAGCCTGTGTGATCACAATGCTCACCTGGCTCTCCGCTGACGGCGTGACAGTGCCCAATTTCAGCTACAGCTAGACGCTGTTGTTCTTCGGTCATGGCCTTGAGCTCATACTTGCGCTCCGGGTGCCGCTTTAGCTGCACGAATATCCACAGAAAGTAGATGCACATTACCAAGACCAAAAAGGCAGTGGGTCCATAAAAGCCCCCAAGACTGGGCTCCCAGGCCATCCAACAGCTGCAACACAGGCAGATACAGTGATTAAACTGACAGTGTTGTTACCACTCTAGATCTAATTACAGACCTCATGGTAATTTATAGCTTTAATTAAGATACATTTCCCGGAATCAGTGACATTTGTCATTTTTACTGGCTTACTAAAAACAAAGTACACATATTACAACTGACAGCTAACTGGACACTACCAGTAAATATGATAGCCTACTTACTAAGTGGCGTCATCTCTGCTACCGTAGTTATCCAAGCTAACAGCAGCCGTAACACCCACTATAATTAGAGGTATCCCATCACTGACCAGATAAAACCTGACAAGATGAGGATGAAAAAAAGACAGAAAAACAGATTTTCATTCTGTCTTACAAGGAATTTAATATCTAATTAAATTATTTTGTTTAGAGATGTGAACTGTAAGAATTTAATTTATTTTCCCTAGCAACAAATACACTGCATACCAATTAAAAGAAAAAATATAAACTACTGTCAAAAGTTTGGGGTCAATTTAAAAAAGTGAATACTCTTATTCAGAAATAAAATCAAAAGTGACAGTAAATACATTTAAAATGTTACAAAATATCTCTATTTCAAATAAATGTTGTTCTTTTGAACCTTCTATTCAAAGAATCCTGAAAAAAAAATGTATCATGGTTTCCACAAAAATATTAAGCAGCACTGCCTAATTGTGCAGAACTGTGTTCAGTATTGATAACAATGAGTAATGTTTTTGAGCAATAAATTAGCGTATTGGAATGATTTCTGGAGGATCATGAGACACTGAAGACTAAAGTAATGGCTGCTGAAAATTGAGCTTTGCCATCACAGAAATAAATACAATTTTAATATATATAAAAATAGAAAACAGTTATTTTAAATTGTAATAATATTTCACAATGTTCCCATTTTACTGTATGTTTGATTATTAAATGCAGCTTTGGTGAGCATAAAAGACTTGAAAAACATTGAAAAAAATCTTACTGACCCCGACCTTTGAATGGTAGTGTATATGTTGTATCTATCAACTTAACTCTTTAAATTACTTTATTATTATTTTTTAATTAATCTAAAGTATTTATTGTTGCATTTATTGAGTATGTATTTTAAATCAATCTAAATACCTTAAATACTCTTATTTACATTCTAAATAAGAACCACTATTGAATCAGAATTCTCAACCTTAATAAAAGTAAATTCATAGGCCTTCATGTTGTGTACCTGAAAATGGTGGCTTTAGGGCGTGGTTGGGTGGGAAGGTCCCGGTCCTGAGGTATGGGCGGAGCCTTGGACACCTCCATACAAATATTCCTGGCAGTGAAGAGCAGCCATAGCATGCTAGAAAGGGAGGAGTAGTGCAAAATAATGCCAACCTGTCAATGAACAAGATGAAACATTAAACATTAAAAGCTCACTCATAGAGAGCAGACTGGCACAGAAAACTAAAGCAGCAGTGTGTATGTGTGTGTGTAGCCGCCATGGTGTGTGAGGAAGGATGCACTGAGGGGGAGTTTGAGGTAATCCTCCTCAGGCAGCGAGGTCATGCTGTTGTCCTCTTTGCTCCAATGCACTTACTGCATCAAACCCACCCAACCATCCATTCATATATTAAATAAATGACATTTATATGGGGCACTGGATGTAAATTATGTGCTATGAATGTCTGTCATGCTTTTTCAAAAAACAGTGTGTAAATGTATAAAAAGTGAATGTGAAATTCACTTTTTTGTTTATATCTAGGAAAATGTAAATACTTTATAAATAAATGTTAGGACAAACTGTCACGTAAATACAGAACAATTTCAGAAACCAGACAAGTGTACTCAATACAAAATATACGACTCATACACAGTTGTCTTTTCCATCTTGAGACAGCAGTTAAGCACCAAAATACTTCATACAGGTCTCAAAATCAACTTAATCTACCATAACAGCAAAACTGCACACCTGTCAAAACACCTTGACCTTAAAAACACTAAAACCTAGTAGCAGTACAAGACTATTACAGATTCAAACTACTACCACTCAAAAGTATAAAATTACACTTTTAAATTATTTTTAAAGATTTTTTAAAATGTTTTCACAGAAGTTTCTTATGCCTACCAAGGCTGCATTCATTTGATCAAATATACAATAAAACAGTAATATTCAAATATTACTACAATTTAAATACCTGTTTTCTATTTTACTATATTTTAAAATGTAACAGCAAAGCTGAATTTTCAGCAGCCATTACTCCAGTCTTAAGATCCTTCAGAAATCATTCTAATTGATTCTACTGATTTGATGCTCTAGAAACATTTCTCATAATTATCAATGTTGAAAACAGTTGTGCTGCTTAATATTTTTGTGGCAACTGTGGTATTTCTTTCCTCAGAATTCTTTGAATAGAAGGTTCACAGCATTTATTTGAAACAGAAATATTTTGAGACATTACAAATACCTTTACTGTCACTTTTTATCAAATGAATGCATTCTTGTTGAATAAACATTAATTTTAATTGAAAATAAAAATCCTACTGACCCCCCAATTCTAAATGGTAGTGTATCTTGTGTATCAGTGTTTTTTTTTTTTTTACAGAAATTATGAAATATATATGAAGTAAACCACAAATTCTCAAAACTCACAAAGTGTGCTATAGTTGTAAATGTTTCCTTTAACATTAATCATTATACATATTTTATGATATAATGTGAACATTTGATCTCCACAATACAACAAAATGTTCAGATTCAGATTTAATTTAGCTGCATCTGTCATGGTATGACTCTCTGCCTCCCTCCTTCTGATGCCCACCACTTGGGCATGGGCCCATGCCTGCTTGTTTGAGAGGGCACTGTACTGCACAACAAAATCAAGCATCTACATTTATCCATAAAATCCATATCGTTACACATACACAATTAGCACAGCTATGTAAACACTACATTTTGTATTGTGCAACTTAATTACAGTTTCCTTCAAACTTTCTCGGTCAGCCAAGTTTACATACAGTTACAGTACTGATCATGATATTTTGGGGAAAAAATATTTTCCAGTATTGTGCACCAGTTCAGAATGTAGTTGAGAATTCCTTTTTAAACACCAATTCAATTCCTAAATATAATTTGAACTTGAAGAAAGTAGAATTGAAACGAACTGAAATTCGAAGAAATACTTATCCACCATTTTCCTACACCCCATGAAGAAAGGTTTGCTCTATGAATGCAATAATATAGATTTTCAAAAACTGGGTATAATGAGGTGACATTATTTCACTTACCCTTCAACCATCGATCATTAAAAGGAAATTTAAAAGTGTAAAAGCATTAACAAATTACTTTAAACATACCTTGAATAACCCCAAAAGCCTGATCATTTCTGCAACAATATCATGCACATGTTAAATATCACTGTAGTAAAATACAGTGGATATAGAAAAGAATCACCCCCCGCCCCCCCCTTTAAAATAATCACATTTTGTTGCTTTGCAGCATGAAATGAAGACGGACACAGTTTTTGTTTTATCCATCTGTATATACTGTATTCAGTGCAACTTATAACATCCAAGTGAAAGATATATCACCAATACGTCAGAAATGTTTTTTTAATTTTATTTTAAAGGCGGGTGATTCTTTTCTATATCCACTGTATGTCTATATTATGTAACATACTTTGCCTTAATCAAAAATGAGTGATAATATTTCAAAGTGATTTCCATCATTTTAATAGATAACAAATATTGTATTTATCTGCTTTAAAAAAATATTCCAATAAACACAACTGATATGGATTAGAAATGAAAAGGGGAGACAATTACATTTAAAAGCATCTGTGTGAATACAAACCTGGAAAGAGAAGTGAGGATTTTGGGAGAAAAACAAGAGATTCTAGTGGATTCTAGCAGACCACTAATATGCAGTATATGTTGTCTTTTTTCATATAGTTACAGCGGAATACAAAAGAAAAATGAAAATAATGAGGAAAATAATGCAGAAGTGCCCCCCATAATTTAAAACACAGTAGTCTGCTAGGAAAAGGGTGGATAAATGTAATTTTAACTACAAAAGCAAAGTTTCAAAAATGAACAAACAAACAAGATAGACTGATAGATAGATCATATATCATTTTTGTTGACGAATATGACAGTCATTTATATCATGCAGTATTTTACCTTCACCGCCCTGGTGTGTATATATACTGTGTATAGGCGCATCTGAAATGTATGCTCATTATGCTTCCAGTCATAAATCTGATGCTTTTAATTCTAAAGCTTTACTGACAGTGAATCAACTGCTGTCATTAACTAAAATATATGTTTAATAAGCGTGCAGCTATAAACATAATCAAATTAATCTAACTCACTGGTCCAGGCTGGAAATTGTCTGTGATGAAGGAATAAGTGCTACACTTTGAAAGGCTATGGCAATCCTAGAACCCCAGTGCATTAACCTCTCAACACTGGGCAGTCATGCCAAACAAAGCCCTCTGTGCCTTAGTAAATGGCTACCATGCCAATTCGAGAGTCAAAGAGGCCATATGCTAGTGACTCTGAGCAGGGCATGAATAATGTGGATCACTCAGACCAAAGAAACAGGGTAGAGAACTGGGAGACGTACCACTTGACAGATCACAGGGTACTTGATCTGGTTGATGCCTCCTGCAAACACCCCAAACGTCATGGCAGTGTGGAAGAGGAAGTTGAGGAGCATGTGCCATCCTTTCCTGCTGATTCGGATTATGCTGCAGAGACACACACACACACACACACACACTCATATCAGATGAAGAGAGAGTTGCACCATGAGTGATACATCAACAGCTTACTACTAAAGGGAACAAGTAACTGCGTTTGAAGCACAATGATATGACTAAAGAATCTTTTTGACCCCGTCTGCAAAGTGTCTCAAAGTAGAGCAGCACACTAAATTTGGCATTGTCCCTCTAAGGTTAGACGTGGCCCCTTCTCCATAGAGCAAGCATTACTCACTGGAAATATCTGTGACACTCAGGGGTGATGATACTATAAATATTAGCGGTCTGACTCAGGATCACAGCACTATTGTGGCAGTCTGTCCCAAAAACATTCCCTACTGTGACCTTCCAGTATTAGTACTGGTGCTACGAATGGCATGATTTGAATGGGGGAAAGCTTTAAACTATTTTTGACTGAAGCAAACGGTTTAACAATGCAAAAAGGCGGCATGGAAAATACAAGACTTCACTAGTAAATTTCATTGCTGAAATTCAGCTGCAGAAATACACTGGACCAAAACAAACATATTATACTATGCAAATATCTATAAGGCCTATAGATATTTATCGACTGATGTCTATTTAACTATGAATTCATTTCAAACTCATTTCAGCTCAAAATTAGGCTTGTTAATTTATCCATTTATACCAAAGCAATAATTTTCATACTGTGTCCTGCATGAAGCTTTTGAATTTATACACACATTCCACACACAAAAAACTATTGTCTAGTAACCAAAGCCTTTTTAAGGACAGTCTGATAAGCAGCATCCCAAAAATCCTACCTTTATTATATTTCTTGTTTTTCACATTCAAATACATAAAAAGAATATTTATCCATCTGTCATACTACACTAATGTTGGGGTCAGTAAGATTTAAAAAGAAATAATCTATTTTAAATAAATGCTGTTCTTCTAAATTCATTAAAGAATCATTAAATAAAAAGTGTCACAGTTTCCACAAAAATATTAAGCAGCACGACTGCTTTTATCATTTATAATAACAATAAATATTTCTTGAGCACTGATTAGCATATTAGAAGAATATCTGAATGATAATGTGACACTAAAGACTGGAGTAATGACTGCTGAATTCAGCTGCAAATTCAGCTTTTCCATCAATAAAATAAATATTTAAATATATTCAAACAGAGAGCAGTTATTTAAAATTGTAATACTATTTCACAATAGTACTGCTTTTACTATATTTTTGATCAAATAAATGCAGCCTTGTTGAGCATAAACAACCTTAAAAAAAAAATAAAAATAAAAAACATCTTGCCAACCCCAACCTTTTGAACAGCAGTCTATATGATATAACACTGTCCAGAATTTCAATATCAGTGCATCCCTTACTCTAATAAACTAATCATTAACCACATAGCTTATTTTTCAGATCCACAGCTCCAGACTGCGCCTAAAACAGTTGCATTTGCGACCAAAAATATTAATTTGTGAGTGACGTTTTTGCTGACATTGCCACTGGCGACTATATAAATGTACCTGCCTTTACAAAAAAATGCCTTTTTTCCTGATTGTTTTGCAATCACATCATTTGTTATGTTGACGTAATAAACGTCAATGATGCGCATCAAAGTTTTAGTGGAAAAACAGTCCTCATCTCTGCCGTCACGAGCACTGATGGCACACCTGCTAAAAGCAAGCTCCAGTTGAAAGTGCAGAAAAACAGTGTGTATTTTGTGCACAACTTGAACAAACTACGACAGGTAAAGCTGTCAGCTGTGTGAATATTAGCAATATTGTTAACTATTCTTGTTTATAATCGATACTGATATGATGGCTTCTTCTTTAGTCTGTATGTGTCACGAATCCGGTCTATGAACTTCAATTCACACAGAGGTCACCCTTCCATTACATTGACTCTCGCACTACACATACTGTTGCATGTCATCCCGGACTACATATCCCATCATCCATTGCACTGATTGCACACAGCACTGATTGCACACAGCTGTAACCAATCACACATTCACTATATAACACTCACTCAGATCCCTTTCAAGCCAGAAAAATTTGACCCACAAGTGAGTGAATGTTTGTACGGTGACTCATCATTGGATTTTCTTTCTTGCCTACTCACTGTGATGCCTTTCTGCTGATATTCTCGGTTTTCTTTCCTTCAGTGTGTGTGTGTGTGTGTGTGTGTGTGTGTGTTTGGTGCGTGAGGGAGGGAGGGTCAGGCGTGTGTGAATATGTTCTGGTTTCTAAGTTTGAGTTCAGTTTAAGGTCTTTCCACTCCAGAACTCAGTGGAGCATATCTGACTGACACTGACAAATACTCTCCTCCCATCCTCTAGAGAGTAACAGAAAGCCGATAAAGAAAATGGGCATGAGAACACAACAGAGTAGTTAGAGGTGAAAATGATGAAACCAGAAAGGAATAATAAGGGAATGTACCCATAGAACAAAGATGGCTAGGAGAGTTGGAGGAAACCCCAACGTCTTTATCTCTGCAGTTATGATATTTCTGAAATGTGTCAGAATGCAGTTCAGAATTGAACAGAAGCATGCATTGAATTCTCGGCCTTGCTGCAAGGGTGCATTAGTGAGCTAGTTTCTGTAGTCAATTTTTTGTTTCTTTCTTGCAGGTCATCTATGCTTATTGTTGGAATTTACAATTTATACATACATTTATTGTAGTATTTACAATTTTCAATTTAGAAATTGCAGGGAAATTTCACAAATTACAAAGAAACAGCAAGTAACACATTGAATTAATCGTTAAGTTAATAAGAAAAAAAAAACTGGAATAGTATTTTCTTGTAAAAAGTACACCAATAATCTTTGTTTTATTTGAAAATAAAAATCATTTCTTACAGTGTACTATCATGGTGGATCAACAGTTTAAAGAGAATTTTGCTGAGCAAATTAGTTAATCACCCAGATATTACTTGTAAATTTCACAAACAATTACAAAGAAAAGGCAAGTAGGCCTAACACACTGATTTAAACTAGAGATGCACCGATCGACCGGAAAATCGGCTAAACCAGAATTAACCAATTTTCCGCATGATCGGCCCGGTCAGTCCGCCGATTCCAAGCCAGTCAGTTTTGACGTCACACTGGCCACACACTAGATGATTTTCGAATCTTAACCGATTTTAAAACTATGGGAGACCACAGACATGAAGACAGTTTCAACCGATTGTTAGCCTTATAATCCTCTGAACGCGCACACTAGACGATTTGACAAGACCGCGAGACCACCCACTTGATGATTGACATGAGATCTCACGGAGACTCGCGAGATCAAATGTGACTAGAGAAGAAAAACAAATGGAGAACAATCGACGTTGTCAGCTGGCTCTCTTGGCATGCATTCTGTTTCACAGTGAAAAACTAAGCATAGCAAAGAATATGGGTGATGTACTCTTGCTTTTGTGGCATGTTTGTGGCTGTCAAGTTTGTTTCAGCAATAGAAGCACGCAACATCCGGTAGGTGGCGCTTGCTCGCTCTCATTGGCTATCATATTATGTCAGAAGCAGTCCGAGCAAGAGTCGTAAACATCAAACATGTTTGATATTTTGTAAGATTAATGTTTTAAATATTTTTTAAACATACTAATAAGAAATATCAAAACATGTTTGATATTTACGATTGAGTTTGGGGATGCTTTGTCTCGATCGGGAGCAGTTCAATAATCGTAATGACACCACACAATAGAGGATTTTTGGACAAAAAATCGCTAGCGATCCTGTCCATGGACTTCCGTTCGATCACCACCAGAGGTCACCCTTCCATTACATTGACTCTCGCACTACACAAACTGTTGCATGTCATCCCGGACTACATATCCCATCATCCATTGCACTGATTGCACACAGCACTGATTGCACACAGCTGTAACCAATCACACATTCACTATATAACACTCACTCAGATCCCTTTCAAGCTGCCGAGTATTGTATGCGCATATCGCTAGTTGTGATAGCTACGTTACTGAGCCTACTTGAAATTTCATAGTCTTAGCCTAGTCTTGCCTTGTCTGATTCCTCGTGTTCTGATCTTTGCCTGTGCACTTTGGATTACCTCTCTCGTCTTGCCCTATTCGGATACTGTTTGCCCTTGCCTGGACCTTTGCTTTTTTTACCTGGATTATCTCTCTAGTCTCGCCCTATTGGATTATGTTCGTCGTCGATTGACCCTCACTGTTTACCGGCATGCCCATGCCTTGTCTCTTACATACCTGTTTGCCAATGTTTGATTTATGCCTGTTTCTGACCACGTCTCCAGAATAAAGCTTTGCACATGGATCCGCACGTCTCACGTCTCGTCAGACCCGTAACAGTATGCTGTGTTCTGTAAATGCTTGAACTTCATATTATTTGTAGCGCATTTGCCGTCCAATAATAGCAATAAACAAAACCTATGATATGAACCTATCATATCTTTCTCTTTACTACTGTAGTACGAAATAAACATGAATGAAAATCAAAAGGTATATTATAAGATAGAGTACAGCTTACTGAAATGTCTCATGTAATCACTCACTCAGTGTTTCAAACTGCGGAAAACGTGTAAAGCTTGTAAACAATGCCACATAACAAACTGCACTCAATGACCAAGATGCTGACATAGTTATGGTCTGTGATATTGCCACAGATTCTGTGTAATAAACAGTTATTTGACTCCATACACACATCTTGGAATAGACGTTTAGTTCCCACTTTAAGTGAATCTTAGTTTCCAGGACATCTACAATATGGATTGAAATGATAATGCTGTAGAAATGGCTCCTTAAGTGATTTTTTTTGTCTGGAGCCCTGAAAATGTGATAAGCAGGGCAATGAAATGGGGAAAAAGGCAAGAAAATGCAAAATAATAAAAAAAAAAAAATAATAAAAAAACTTTTTTTTTTAAATAATAAAAAATGAAAAATTATGTTTGACCAGTCCCTAAGAAAAACACTTTTGTAGTATTTGTTTCATGCATAGCATTTTGCTAAATTTATGCGCTATATTGCTTATTCATATTTTTTATTAACTTGTTGTCTACATGATACGAAAGAATGCAAGGAGCTAAAGATAAAATTCAACACCTCCTATAAAATTGCATATTACTAATGAAGAAAAATATGTGTCTTGCACACAGGATATGTGTGCAAGACACATGACAACATTTATAGGATGCATTGAGGAGGAGCCCAAACTACACCCAATGACCAAGTGATGCTGACATAGTTATGGTCCATGATATTGGCACAGCTTCTGTGTAATAAACAATTATTTGTGACTGTATATATAGTTCTCAAGTTGGAAAAGATGTTTAGTTCCCACTATAAGTGAACCTTAGTTCCCAGGACATTTACAAGATGGATTAAAATGCTGCTAAAGACAAGAAAAGATGAGACATAAACATTTAACAGTATGACTGAAATGTTAAAGTGTTAAAAAAAAATAAACAAATAAAACATGTTTATTCTGTGGCACTTAAAAAAATTAATTGGCACCTAATTTTGTTTCTTATAAGAGCTAATGGCTCCTTAATTGATTTTCTTTGTCTGGAGCCCTGAGATCTACACTTTATTATGCCACTGGTGCAGCTTAATTACACAAAACACGTACCTGTGGTGTACAATGTATGTCATGATAGAAATCAGCAGGCAGAGCAGCATCACTGCAGTGCAGGCGTACACCACTGGGTGCAAATAATCCCCTGGATATGGAGGAAAGGACAGCACCCTCTTTAAATCCTGTCAATAAAATCAGAATTAAAAAATGAGAAATAAAAGAACATGTCAAATGATAAAAATACACCAGTCTTTATATTGTACATATGCATTTCCCTAATAGTATCAGTCTGCTAATTTGCTTCTGTATGTTTTTATTAATGAATACTGCTAACGTATGTCTCTGGTTCTAACATTTGCAGACTGTTATTTAAACAAAATCACTTTGTTCATGTAGTGATTGAAGCAATCAGTCTCTTACTGGTACGGCAGTATGGATGCACAACATGAATAAAGATGTTGGATTTAAGAAACTGATCATTAAAACAGTTTTATCTATCTAAATAAAAGAAAAGGGGGTGAGTTGGAGGAGGTGACAGGAAGAAAGAAAAACAATACAAGACAGGAGCACTGTCCCTGTGAGCCAAAGACTACGCCCCCATTGCATCAATCTCTTTCAGTATGTCTATTTTATCGTCCAGCCCGAAGAGCCCTTTGTTGTGTGCCTGAAGGGTTCCTTCCCCTCTGGAAAGCAGCACCACAGATGTACATGCATGCCTTTACACTCCAACAGACTGAACACGCTCTGCGCTAGGGGTGGGTGATATGACAAAAATATCACATCACGATTTTTTTCAGGAAAATCACGATTCTCGATTTTATCACAATTCCTCATCATTTTGGTTTTACTATTTTGCAAGTTTTCTGAGCAGCACAGCCAAACTAATTTCCCTACTTTAAAAACAAAGCCTTACAAGGTAACAAAATATAAAATAAAAAAATAGCAGACATTTAGGACAAAGTGGGTGAACATAAAAATCTTTTTTTATTATTTTATCTTTGTTATTATAAAATAAGAACATATACAACATATACAGTATACAAATAAAACAAACAGTGCTTTATTTTTCAGGTACAGTAAGTGTAGTTAGCAGCAGCATTCAAGAAACTAAATGAACAAATAGGCCTATAAAAATAAAACACTATATACACTTCACTGTTCAAATTATACATTGATTCTTATTAAACACATCTAATATACAAGCATGCATCCGTTTTTCTCTCAACTGTTTACTTTCACTTTAGATATAACCAACTGTGTTTATGTGTAAACCTTGTTTGGTTTTGACAGTATTAGCGCAATCAGACGTGAAAGATAACTTAGTCCAGTAATCAGGCACTATATTGACAGTCTTCCTAGTGTGCGTGCCCCCCAGGTGTATGTGCTCAGAAAAAGTGCATGTCAGAACAGCATGCTTAACCGGCAAGGCTTTAAAGCACATGCAAATAATGTACTTTTGTGATTGAGAATAAGTGCAGTGTCCTATGAGTGTAACTCTACCGCTGACTTAACATTTGATGTGAATGCATGTCACATTATACAGTATATTGAGACAGAGGCGCCAGAACTGCAACTCATAAAATGTGCGCTGTAGCACGATACTACAATGTTTCTTCAAAAGCAGATCATGGAGACATTTTAATCGTCCACGATTAAAAATCATGATATCGCACACCCCTACTCTATGCTCCACATTACAACAGCCAATTTCCCTTAGTCTCCATCTTTGTGACAAATATGCAGACCTCATTCAACACTTCCTTCAATCTCGAAGAGCACAGCGAGTTATATTTAGGTCAGCACAATGCTATTATGCACAAGATTGGCCATTTGAAAACTATAAAAGACGGTTACATATAAATTGGACACATGATCATTCAACAAAAAGCAAATGTAACCCTAAAATCCTGGTTATATTGTATGATTTAACATTATGTCCTGTCTCCCAGAGTGCATGTCTGCTTCAATCCAAGGTGAGATCAGCACAATTGCTACCCATTAATCAGCTTCCCATAAAGCATCACTCAGCGTCACATTATTGATCCTTTGACCTCAGTTCTTCAGCAAAGATACCGTACCTTTAATGCCCTAAGACATCGAACCACTGTTGCATTGAAAGTTAATGCTGATTAATATCAACTCCTTTAGTGCCCCAAAGCAGAGGAAGTAATTTCAAACAGTGTGCCCATAAAATGGTTATCAAGGCTTTGGGGCATGCTATAGTCAGTTTGTACTAAATATAGATCTCATCAGTATCACCTCACTACAGGAAAAAAAAAAAAGAATTTCACTGTATGGTGTAGGCCTGTCACATTTATGTTCTGTTCTGTTCCATTTTCGTTGTATTTTTCTCTGTATTTCTGTTCCCCTGCATTAGTTCCCTCGTTTTTTCCCTTAGTTGTTAATCGGCTCCACACCTGTTCTGTTTTCATCTTGATTACATTCCCCGTGTATTTAAGCCCTGTGTTTTCCTCAGTTCCTTGTCTGCTATTGTTTTGTGCCTATGTGTTTGTTCTGTTCTCCCTTTGGATTTATTAAAATTACTTTCTTGGACTCCACTCCTTTGTTGTGCACTTTATACTGGACAGCCCATGACAAGGCCTAAGTAAAAGCATTTATGTTGTCACTCTTTTATAGTTTTAATTGATATCAGCAGAGCTGCCAGCGCTCTTGTAGGTAGCATTGGATTCACTTGTGAGAAATCTCAAAATATCAGGCCTAAATACAATCTTTCATTAGGGATGGGTAAAAATAAACTCCATCGGATGTCTGTGGCGATTACACATGCACTCCATTGCTCATCCACCCATCTATGACAGTTTGATGAGATCTTTCACTGACAATAAACTGTCTTTTTTCCAGACAAAAGTTGCTTCCAAAATATATACATTACCATTCAAATGTTTGGGGTCAGTAAGATGTTTTTTGAAGTTCCTTATGCTTGCCAAGGTTGCATAATTTGATCAAAATACAGTAAAAAAAAAAAAAGTGTATATCTATGTACCAATATAATAATTTAATTGAATAACATGACTGGAGCTGCTAATCTCACTTTCTCATTTCCAGCTTGGTCTTAGCCATATTTATAAATCAATCTATCTATCTGCCTAACACCTACCTAATCATACTCGGGACATAAGCACTGGACCATCCATATATTTACATATTAATTTAAATGAATCACATGACAGGACCTGCTAAACTCAGGTCTTAGCCGATCAGCAAGCAAGTAGAAAACAGGTCAGTGATTAAAAGTGAACTCTGAAGAGATGCCATTTCAAGTCTCCGCCAACGATCATGCAGAGAAGAAGAGGATCATCGCTTGCTCTGTAGGACCTGCTATCATTCTGTGCACTGACCCTCTTTCTTCGAGTAGTAGCATTCCAGACCAGTTAAGACCACATTTTGGTGGCAGAAGTGTAAATGCAATCACAATATCACAGACTTGCAAAAAGAAACCTAAATATACTAGGCAAATGCTATAACTGATGTAGCATTTGGACCAATCAGACACACAATTGTTCATTAGATTTAACAAATCAATTATTCATTAGATTAACAAATATTCACAGACCCCTCACCCAATAAACATACTGGGTGCCAGGATGTCTGCGAACGACCCCAGGCCCCTGGTTACCATGGCAACCAGGACACCTCAGCCAGACCAGATACATTTTACGTCCTAAAAGTATGTAGAGAGAATCTTCCTCTCTACTCAATTCTCTCTAAAACAGACACATACTGCTATAGGAAATGACTTTCATTAATTCATAGACAAATTTTCCTATAACTTTCCTATCATGCATATCCCCAAGTCTTTGTGTATGATTACTACCTCCTTATATATGGTATTGTGTATTGCATACCATTTTAATGTTTATGTTTATGACAGATCACTAGTTAATGTAAACTCACCTATACCATTTTTGGCCTCTATGAATTCGTCTTCGCATGATCTAATTGAGAGTGTATATAATATGTGGATACCAACATATTAGTGTTCTAATAATCTTTAATAGTTTGCATATCAACATCCAATCCAGTTCCATATTCAAATTACCATGCTCTCAGACAAAGGGTCATAAAACCCTCCAGTAGTTCCAACCTCCCGCTTGGAAATTCAGCCTTTCTCATTGGACAAGCCCATCCTGAGAGGCGGAACTCTTCTCAGACTTTAAAGGGCTCATGCACAGTTCCGCCCTGGGTCTTCTGCTTAAACTTCTGATTGCTGCCCATGTGGAGAGCCTGAGCCGGTGCGGGTGTGCCCGGTGGGCTCCAACATATAGCCCAGTCAGTCTGCGGTTCTGTTAAGATTCTGAGAAGGTGGGTATGCTGAGCTAGTCTTCTAAGGACACCCTAAGTTCGTACCAGGCCTCGGCCTTGACTTTCCATTCACCAAAGATCCTAGGATCGGCTACGCTCCAGGAAGGTATCCAGTTATCGCTGAAAAAAACGCACAATGGAGATAGAGACATTTTAACTGATGAAACTTGAGGAAAATAAACATATGATTGCACAAAATATATGGTTTATCTGTGTTCTTCAATCTTGGGTATTTTTTATAAGGAAAGTATATTTATAATGCAATGTTAATCGACATGGCCTTTATCACTGTATATAATACTATCATTCTGTAATATGAAACCACATCTGGTCACAAAAAGAAGTATTTCAAATACTCGACTATGTTATTAAGTTCATTTGGAGAAAAAGCATGTCAATAAATTATATCTTTGTTGGACAACAGGTTTGCAAACAGGCTCATACCCATGCAAAACTGTATCGCACACGTGCTACTGTAGTACATTTATTCAGACAATTGTTTTGTGCACTGTACAGCCCTAACCAAACCAGTTACAGGTTGTAAAAGGAGCTCGAGCTCCTCATTTAGCGATATAGGCTACTCAGATATCGATTTCTTAGAGTTGATATGAAATTACACTAAATGTTAGCTGGACAAACAGATTAGTTGATGGCAATTTAATTCTGGTACAGTTACTACTGGCAGCTCATATAAATAATTATAATTAACCATAATTAATTGTAATTATTTATATACATTTTCCTTTTGAGCTAATTTGCTACACTGATAAAACATGACATCTAAAATCAGTTTTAAAATGTGTGCCATTGAGAGATTAATTGTAGGGAGTTTTGAGATGGTGATCATATGAAAACTGACAGATCCAAATCTGAAGCAAATGGAGGCAGTGAAACAATAGGAAAGAACTGGCTGCTGTCACTAAGATACCATACTTTCTTACTCAGACAGGCTATGCTTGGATTCAATAAGATTAGTGAAATAGCATCAGACTATGGCCCTTAAATTGTTTAGGGTGCATCGTACGCTCAGGGGTCAATGTGATTGACACTTTTCACAGTCATATGAGAAAACTGACATTTAATGAGGCATTGAAATTGATTGAGCTATACAGCACCTTTACAGCATTCTACAAAGCTAAAACCGTTCAATCTCATAAAACTTGTTCATATGATATTAAAATGATGCTATAAAAATTGGGGTGACTCTTTAGGTATTTAGGTCTTGACGTATTTAGGTCTTTGATGCATCTTGAGCATGAAGAGTGTTCTTGGTTCTCCTTCTGTGTGCCTCAGTGAGCATGCCTATCTTGGAGACAAAACTTGGTCAATCAGTCTGCTCCAGTGCACAGACTCAACTCTCCAACAGAATATGACTGCTTTGTTTGTTGCAGGCGTTTACAGATATATTCATAAACATATACCAACTACACTCACATTTACACATGTGTAGACAAATGTTGCAAACATACATAGTGCAATGTATAAAAGTCATGTGCATCCAGAAGGCCTACAGGCTTGCACACACGCTCTCTTTTTTTCCTTCTCTCTCTCTTATACTCTCACACACAGCACAAAACAAAAAGCAGTAAAACACTCATTATATAACAACCATCTTTGTATTCTTTCTACAAACACTGTTTAAAAGGGTCATATGATGCGATTTCAATTTTTCCTTTCTCTTTGGAGTGTTACAAGCTCTTGGTGCATAAAGAAGATCTGTAAAGTTGCAAAGACTAAAGTCTCAAATCCAAAGAGATATTCTTTATAAAAGTTAAGAGTCAACCACGCCTACCTAAAACGGCTCGTTCTAACACGCCCCCACATGTCTACGTCACGATGTGGGAAGATTTGCATAACACCGCCCAAATGTTCACGCAAAGAAAGAAGGCGTAACTTTTATTCTCGCTGTAGTATTTGTTGCGAATCAGCTCATGGGGAAATATGAATAATTAATCATAACTAGTTATAATTAATTATAAATATTTAGATCCGCTGTAGATATTTACTTGACCTCTCAGGGTCAACTGTCTATACACAAAATAATGTTATTTTTAGCAACATCATATGTCCCCTTTAATATTCAAAATTTCGCTTCCGTATAAACAACTAAAATGAATTACCATATGATCTATAATTAAACTGACTTCAGTATGCAATTCAATTTTCATATGCAATGTTGGTGGTAGGGATTCTTCACTGTAATCCTTGTGGAAAGTGTGCACTTGTGTGCGGTTTAAAAGAGCTGCTCTGCACATCTCTTGCACTTTCATGTCCTCTGTAATCTGAAAAAGCTCTTTTGCAAGGTCTAATGGATAATGTGGGACTCAGGAGAACATACTTTGTATTTTTACACGACTCTCTGGAAAACTCGATTCTGATTGGTCATTCGCAGCATTCAGATATTTTTGTACACAGGCAATGATGTACAACTGACCACTCATCCAAGCTATCTATGTTTCAAATTTAACTTGTGTTCTGTCTCTCCATGGTCTCTACAAGAAGGCTAATGAAATAATCAATATTTAATGTCCATTTATTTATTTATATCTATTAATATTTAAATATCTTCAGGGTGATCCTAATCACTTAATTTCAAAAACTGTAGAAGCTGTCTAAGGTACTACATAGACACAAAGAAGACCTTGAATAAATAGAAGAAACAACTTGTTGCTGACTACATTTCTGAGACTATGTCTAGTCCCCCATACCCCACCACCCGTTTGAGGAAAATATTTACCAAATGTATTGAATGGTTCTACTATTTTAGTCATTATACATACCACTGCATAGTTTTTCAATTATAAAACAATAGACAGAATCTTAGACATCGTGTAAGTGATTTATTTGAGCACTAGAAAAATACAATAAGAATATTTTTTGAGTAATAAAAAGAAATAAGAAAAAAATAATACTTAACTATGTATGCCAAGTACATACTGTGATTGCTAGACATACAGCATTCACACTGATAGCTGCTCATACAGTCAGTAATCACATGCTGATGGCCGGTCATACAGATGGTAATTATACAGATGGCCGGCCATATAGTCAATAATCACACTCTAATGGCCGTTCATATTGACCGCATTCACACTGATAGCTGTCATACAGACAGTAATCACACGCTGATGTGCGGTCATACAGATGGTAATCATGCAGAAACAGCCACATTCCCCACAAAACACACACACATATATGAAAAATGTTGAAAAAATAAAAAATAATAATTATCTGTGCAAAAAGCCGATCGCTAAGTTACACCCCCAACAGATGACAGGTGTGTCACAGTGTGCGTCATGAGCCGTCACGAGAGAGGGCCAGAATTCAAATAAACAATATTCCGTGTATCTTTGACTTTTTTTTTAGTGGATGGTCTCATTCTGTTTGTGACACTGCATGCTACAAAACCATGTTGCTTTTTACTACCAAGATGCAGTTTTTTGAGAGTAAGCTATTCCATAACGGATACAAACAATAACTCTCCCCGAAGAAATGATAAGTAAACAAAGGAATAACCATCTATATTACAACGTTATTGTTTCGTTGGGAATTACCATCCATATTACAACGTTATTGTTTCGTTGGACTAAAAGTTCTCCATGGGATGTTGTTCAGTGGACCCTTACCTTTCAAACTAAACCGGGATTTACAGCTGTGGATCCGTTTATGACTCGTTATTACGATGAATCTGGTACGTACTGCGTTTTGATTATGCATGTTTTGATGTGTACTGCTTACACAAATTTAGCAAATACATTCTTTATAAGCTTTCCATTGAAAAGCAGCGATCTATTTTCGATGCTTGAGGCTTAGACCTTTAGAATGATATATAGTTTGTCAAGATTAATTATTTCCCTTTTCATGTAATCTATTCGTAAACATTGACACGTGCAAACAAAGAGCGTTCAGTGCGTCGGCGTCCAGGTGCGGGTTAACAGGTTAAAAGCATTCTGATATCTATATGTACCTTTAAATGGTAGAGGTGGAAAATGTCCCTACCAACTAAATCGGAAGTGTCCCAACCAATATTTGGTCCCAAACTACTGAGGGTTTCACATACTTTTTTGAGGTCTCATTGGTGTCATTGTAGACTTTTTAACTCTCCTAAAGTCACCTCTGTTCATGAGCTGGTTAAGCGGAATATATATTGCCTTAAGTACCAGAAGTTGTGAGTTCAAATCTGGCTTAAATTTACAAGTCAAAGGCCCCGATTATGCTTATTTATGTTCCTAATTTTGTTTAGGGGGTCTACTAGAATTGGTTTATATGGTTTATATGATTTAATGTTCAAAAACATTTTTTTTTACATTGCTGCAGTACCTGTTTTCACCCTCTTTCTGAACATTCTATTTTAGTTTTGTTTTCTTTAAAGCCCACCTTCCGAAAAGCCCAATACATGGTGCAGGGCTCTACGCTTATTTTTCTTTTTAGGAGCACTTGTGCTCCTAACTTGAAAAATTTAGGAGCACAGTCAAAAATTTAGGAGCACCTTCTAATCAATAATCCAAAATTTGATCAAAAATTTGCCTTCCCATTACGAGGTGATATTTGACTCCTTAAAGTGATTTATTTTGTTTTTACCTTTGTAATGGCATTTTTCCTAACTTTATTAAAAGTATGTAATCTTTTATGTCAAATTTAAAAAATATATATATTTTATAAGCTTTTTACAAATTCTTATTAAAACCACAGAATTAGAACAAGTAGAATAAGAAGAATAAGTTACTAATCAAATGAAATCAGTATTAAAATTAATTTGTACAGAGGTGGCCAAAAGTGGCATGTAGGTGTATTTTCAGACATTTAATGAGGATCAGAGGTGGCATGAGAGCAATTAAATCCATAAATTCATGTTAAGATTAATGTTTTAAAAAATGTTCAATATAGAAATATTAAATGATTTAAAGAACTGAAAAGATACTTTAAAAATGAAACAAACTGCCAGCAGGTGGCGACAAGTCACTGATTTTATCACTGAATCATTCATTCAATTGATTCATTCGAACGGCTGATTCATTCAGGAATGAAGCAATGGACAGTATTTATGAATGGGTAATCATGAATCACTGACTTACAAGATTCGTTTAAAAATGCAGTTCATTCATAAACGAGGCACCGCTGTGTTTAAATGGAGATGCGCAGCGGCTGAGCTGTGACTTTTTCAAACTATTTTCGACGACGAAATAGAGCAAAATCAGACAATAGTGTTATCAGTCGCAAATGCGACTGAAAGGGTCGCACTGTAGAGCCCTGTGGTGACATAGCTACATTACAGAAATAATGTGAGGACTACAAATGAGGTGTTTAAGACGTGTTTCCTGTTGAAACAATTAACTCCCTTTTAACTCTGTAGATTGTTTGCATGCACAAACAGCTATATTACATAGTACAGGTAAAGTAACATAAAGCATAATAGGTCATCTTTAAAATAAATAAATAGAAAATAAATAAATAACATCCGTTGGCCAGCACACTGTGTGCCAAGCATGACCACCCTCAGGTTTGCCCATGACCAGAGAGAAGAATAATACTTAATTTAATGAACATAAAAGTATTTAACTATAGGTAAGCGGATGATTCAAAATAAAATAAACTCAGAATGCATTTACAGAATCGGTCAGCTGTCATATATAATATTGTGGGGCTGAGAAAAGTATACAAAATGTGTCTTCTGATAAGAGAGAATAAATGTTATTTTCTCTATATCACCAGATGTATGTCCACGCAATGACGTTTCTCAACATCACCATCCTGATCAGGGTCCTGTCATTCACTGTTTTAATAGCTGGTTTGTTTACAAAGATTATAATCTTGCCTTAATCATTTCCCCTGCCTCCTTGCAATATGTCCTTGTTTTCAAGGCAAACCTATGCCCTTGCTAAGATCTATGTTCTTAAATTATTAGATCAAGGCCATTCCTGACATTGTCATTGAATGTAGGCCTAGTTGATTCGGGTCTCTGTCCTTGGTGCTTAAAACAGATAAAGCGCTAAAGGCACTCTCCATGGTGCTGCAGTGATCTTATGTGCTTTCTGTATGATGCAAAAGGGAAAAAAAACACCTTTTGCCTGGTTGGCTAATACCAGTGACCTGATTGGCTGGATATCTGAAAAGAGGAAGCGGCGACAGCCGACGTCATATAGCCAATGTAGACGTCATAACGCACAATTAAAACCTCCATCCACTTCATACAGCCCCGAGTATACCTTGTGTTGTCATAGATAAAAACAGTGTAATCTGAAAACAAAGTAAAATCGCCTTTGCCTCACGGATAACAAAGGCCACGGACACGCCACAGCCCTTTGTGATGATTAGCTGACAATTGATATTCATTGCACGCGCTCTCCAGCCTCCTGAGCCACCATTGCGGTTACCCTCTGACTAAATCCCTTCTACACAATCTCTACCGTTTTCAGAGATTCAAAGACATTGCATCGACTATACGTAATTGCATAAAGTTAAGTTAACAGTGCAGCGATACTGAGCAAGCGTCAGGCACTGCTACAAATGAATCCTCTTTCTCTGCATCTGAGAAAATGCAACGATAATCTATGGTGCGATGCCATTGTGAGGCATCGCTTTAATTTCGTATATCACATAGTAGATCAATGCTAATGCCCACCGCAAACGCCCATTTGTTTGGGAGAAACTCTCAATTCACTGGCATTAGTACTAAAATGAAACAGTTGATTTATATCATCACCGAAAGTTTTTTTTTGTGTATTGACGACACAGGAAGAGAGACCAAAGTTTTATCTTGTAAAATAATCTGTCTTAAATTGTAATTAAAAATATAAATGAGGTACTTTAAGTCACTCACCATCAGATCCGCAAAGTTAGGGTCCAGCTTTAGTGCAATAGTATCACAGTCGGCTCTGATGTGGCCATCTGGCGCGTGGCCCTTGTGCACGCGGAGAGAAACGGCATTCCGACAGGCGCTGAGGGGGGGTCATTCTCCAGCAGGAGAGGCTGCAGAACATCCGAGAAAAAGCAGAAAACAAAGCGAGCATCACCATTCCATTCCTCGTTAAAAGTCAGCTCAGAATTGATGAACTTCAGTCATTTGCGGCGATTTCCGTTGGGCACGTGCGCATTCGCCCTGACGTAAGTCTTTAGAAATATCACGTGAAACGCTAAAGCACACGCATTAGAGAAAAAGAACAGCACGACCTCATCACAGGGTAGGCAGTGTAAAGATGGTTTTAAAACAGTCTTACTGCCATCTGAGAGCCCTAAGAACGGGTTAACACTCTCGTGTCTCCAAAATAATAATCCTATGACGAGCAAACAAAGCCAACACCCCTTACCTTATACCAAAATGGCACACTCGAGACTTAATCGGAAAATGTTTTTAAATGAACACAGGAGTATGAATTCATGAGCTACCATATTTTGTGAATATCACTTACCGTATCAGAGCGAGATATAGGCTACTATCTAAACGTAACATTTACTGCATATATCCTTACCTACTTTAAAGAGAGCAACTGGTGTCGTACCCCATCTTTACGTCCCATTATCTGATAGACTTGACGAGCGTGAGCGCATGTAATATACTCCATCTCTAAAGGAAGACAAATATCAGGTCTTGGGATGTGAACCGAGAACCGAAGAACCGGTTCCATTTTTCAAATAAAATAGCGGAACCAAATTATTTACATGACGTTCGGTTCCGTTAATGGTTCTCGAATCTGCATTGTTCCTCCGATGCAGAAGGACCACCGTAGTGAAATACTCTGACAGTGTTCCCCGTACTACCATGCACCGCAACACCGCCACTGAATCTTTACAGCGTGAGACACACAGCGCGACCAGTGTTTAACGAATGACTCTTATGAGCCGGTTCTTTTAGTCAGTCAAAAACATACAATACAAGATGCTTAGTCCGATTCTCGAGCAAATGACTCTCATGGGTCGGTTCTTTATTGCGAATCAAAACACTTTTGAATCATTGAGATGTTACTGAATTTATATGACTCACTTAATGAACGCCAAATTATTAGTTTCGTCATGTCCGACTCGAAATGAACTGTTAGTGTTGTTGGATTTAAGGCTTGTGCAGGCTACTGACATCTTGTTCACATTATGTTTTGTTGTAATCAGTAATTTGTAAAAACAAATGAATAAATTGAATGTTACCACATTTAGGATTCATTTGTTACCCCTAAAAAGTGTGTGAAAAGTAATTTCTTAGTATTTGTGAACAGACCTTTTGCATTAATTGTATGGAATGTAATTTTGATTTATTGTAGTCTGTTGAAAATCTGTTGTTGGCCATAAATTCAGTTAGAAATCGATTTATTTTTCCCCTCAAATATTTATTCATCAAAAGTACTTAAATAATTAGTTAATTGGGCCGTTAAGGAACCCGAATCATGTCTGATGATGGCCCCTATTAGTGGGAAGAAAAGTAAAAAGTTTCTTGTGGGTTGAATTTTTTGAATTTTGGAAGTTTTCATTTTAGCGTGGGATCTACCAATCTGTAGGAGTGTGTGAAAGCTGAATGACATGTGTCGTGTGGCTGAGAGAGGCTACTGAGGCTGTTGAGCGCGCGCGTGGTTGAAGTTACCCACTGCAGAGGTGGAAGTGGTTGTAACCGTCTGTGCTCGCGGGCACAGCACCGCTGCAGCGCTGATTTAAAGAGACAACCTACCAGGTTTTACCCTTCGCAAGCAGCGCGTTTTGGAGAATCACATCGGCAGGTTTCACCCCACACTGTTATTGCTTAAAAGCCGCACTGAAAATAGTGCGCGTTTCTTACTCATCCTAAGATTTCTATGCGTTTGTCTGTATTTGCATGTGTGTGTATGAATGAAAGAAAGAGAATTGCATTTGCAATGTTCATTTTATGTTAAAGGTGTACTTAATAATGTTCTGCTAATTTAAAAAGTTCATACTAAAAGAACTGACCATCACTTTATAACATTTCTCAAAAACCGGGTTGCTCCGTCATGGTTGAAAAAGTTTGCTCTATATAGTATGACTGTCGGTAGTATAAATAAAATTTGGATGTATTACATCTGCCATGTTATAGTAAAGTGTCCATTGAATGCGCATTCCACAATCTTGGCGGAAATAGTAAGTCATCCGGGTATTTACCGGGTGTTTTTCGAATAATATGAATTTGGACCACTACTTTTTTGGCATACTGTTTTTCGCATTTTACAGACCTTGTCATTATAGAAACAAGTGTGCAGCCATCTTTAGAATATTGACTTTGAACTTCAGTTTTTGCGGTAGCTCTGTATATTTCTATAGCATCACTGCTTAAAGGATGGTGTTTTTTGCCCTACCCTACCTTTTTGAACCGGAGTTCACAGTCGAAGAGCTAACCGCGCATGACCTTTCCAGTGTGATTACGTAATGCGTGAATTTCGGCTGGGATCGTGTAGAGCCCATTGAAACTGTAATTTGGACCTTCAACCCGTTGTCCACCATTGAAGTCCATTATATGGAGGAAAATCCTGGAATGTTTTCCTCAAAAACCTTCATTTATTTGCGACTAAAGACAGAAAGACATCTTGGACGACATGGGGGTGAGTAAATTATCAGGACATTTTTAGTTAACGAAAGTTATCATGTGCATTGTAATGTTCGAAGGGGATGTCATAACAAATGTCAGTATACCAGGAAGATTTTAAAACAAGCGATTCATTCATAAATTTGTACGACCTTATCTTCACCCTGTGGAAATACAAACCAACAAAGACAATGAGTGCAGTGCTGAAAAGCGCCCAAGCTACATATATGGAAGTAAGCATATTCGTATGCAGTGATAGTGAAATAAAAAAATAATAATAATGAGCAATATCCCACAACAACCCACACTTCCCATGTCACCAATAACATGCAAAAACAATATTAAATATATAAAGTACTTTTATATAAAATAACGCCATAGAAAATCTGCAATAAAATAAGCTTACATGCTTGGGGGGGAAAATGTCAAAGTATTCATATCCACAGTTAGACTCAAGTAAGTAAAAGCATCTTCTAATTATCAATAGGCTACTCCGCTGCTCAGAAAAATAAGATAAATTGAACAGAGACGCCAGAAGATATGTGATGCCACTTTTATTTCTGGATTAAGGTTAGACGCAGAATACAGACAAAGATAGACATATCTATATATATACCAAAGATGTGTTGTAGTTGTTTTTTTCCTGAGGTGGTACAACTGTCACTCTTTTCAAATTCCTCTTAAAACTATGACCACCCACTTGTTTTCTACCATGTTAGGTCTCAGTATTGCAATGCCGTGGGGCGTGTTTTTACCCTGTCACCCACATTGCTAAATGAAAACAGTCCCCATCTAAAGACTTACCTGTTTTATCAGCAGTGGAACAGCTGCTAGCTTTCATGCAATGCCCTCATGTTTTTTTCACAAGTGTGCCTGTTGTTTTTTTGTTGTTGTTGTTGTTGTTGTTGTTTTCTCTGAGACTCATTATATGCAGTTACACTACAATATTATTCAATATGGTTATATTAGCATGCTAATTGAAATTTATAAAGCAATTGCCCTAGAGAATGCTGAAAGGTCCCTTATCCAGTCGTTGCTGTGTTAAAAGCGTAACTAGCCAAGCGTAATTAAACCCCGTTACTTGGTTTCCATGCCAACAAGTCTACTCTTAACTGTTTTCAATTTAAGACAAGATGAAATAATTCCTCCAAGGAAAATTCAATGTATTGCATTGTGAAAATAGATATTAAATAAAATGACCTATCAGACACCTCAAAACAAAACTTTCTGCCTTGGGTCAGGAATTGTCTTAATGCATGAACGTCAGTAAAACTAAAGTAGTAATGGCTGAGTGAAAGTTTATTGTGTAACTTTGGTAAAAGCACAAATTTAGGTTGGTTAGATGGTTAGAATTTTAGAATTTCTCTTATACTTATAAGATTATTCCAGGTCTACACCACTCCTTCCAGTTCAATTGAAATTTCATTTGGATGAGCACAGTTGGATCGATTGAGACATTTACATGAAGGCTTTTCAGTCCTATTGAGCCATCAATCTGATTACAAATGGATTATTCGGTTGCATGTAAACATAGCTATTGATGCATACCTAGCTAGCACATTGTAAAAATCAGTTGTTGACTTTGTTAATGTATGTTTTATAGGAACTAATTGCCTTGGCTTAACTTGATGGTTTTGACTATAGTAAATGCAGAAAAGAGTCAGTGCGCATGACAGATCGAACTGTGAAATTGATACACGAAGATTAAATCCAAACTGTTTACTAGTCAAGTTTATCTATTTACTATAAAATGTTGTCCTTAATACCAGCTACTTTTGACTAGCAAAGGAAGAAGCAAGTACTAAAGGCTGATGCATGGATGGATGAATGGATAATAAATAATAGATAATAAAAATTCCATCCTAACTTCCTGCTTCGATAAGAAACCATGTCACACAAGAGAGAAAACTACAACAAGATTTCCTGGGGTCTTGTAATCACATCACAAGTGTCATATGCCTATTTAGAGTGGTCTGTGATATAAAATAGCATAATTGGGGACATATTCTTCTCTACTACAGAGTATTTAATCTTTAATAATATGCAAGAGTCAGCAAGATGAGGGGCAGATGTCTCTCCACTGAGTGTTCACATTTAACCCACAGGAGGCAAAGTAAAATTTAACAGTAAGCTGGGAAAATATTAGTTATCTCAATTTAATATTCCATGGCCTGACTCCTCCCCATGAGGCTGCGACTGAGTGACAGCATTGTCTCAGACAGGAAGTGTCTGTCAACGGTCACATGTGATTTACAGGTATGTTAAATATTTGTCAGCATCCGTTTGGAGAGGCTGCCTCAACCAATCACTGTTCTCTAGAAACCTGCATTGTGCTACTGTTAAAATACAATAGGCTGGTGACTGCTGTTATGACAGACTGGATGGGGCATCAACCACTTTCTGTGAGTGTCACATGCCAGAATGAAATCACGCTGTGGATACAGATGACTGTACAAGCTTCAGTGGAGAAGGGTGCAAGTTAAAAGTTAGTATAAAACCCAAATGCACACTTATGAAATTACCTTAATTATGTTTCAGTTGCACCTTAACAATGGTTTAATGGTATTAACATAAAGGTTGACTGGCCTAATAACAAGCTAAATGTCATTAGCATGAGAGATACTTGATGTTTTGTTCATTATCAGCAGCATAACAGTATTGTGGATGCATTGTTATTTTAGGATTTTGGCTGGAGAAAGTGCTAAATGTTGGGCAGTGAGCCAAAGTGATGAATGTACAATAACTAGCTGGTGGCAGCACTGTGAGTGCATGGGAGAGGAGAAGAGCCTTTTTCAGAGTGCTTGTTTACCTGACAGAATTTGTCAGATTTACAATGGTTAAAGTTGGCATTGGGCAAAATTCTGAGAAAATACATTATTCATACATTCAAAATGTTGGACCAGTACTTTTTATTTATTTAGCAATTTAGCAAGGATGCATTAAATCACTGAAATTGACATTTATAATGTCTTTCTAAATAGATTTCTATTTCAAATAAATGCTGTTCTTTTGAACATACTATTCATCAAAGAATACTGAAAAAAGTATCATGGTTTCCATAAAAATATTATGGAAGCACAATTTTTTCAACATTGATAATAATCAGAAATGATTCTTGAGCAACAAATCAGCATATTAGAATTATTTCTGTAGCACTGAAGACTGAAGTAATGGCTGCTGAAAATTCAGCTTTGCCATCACAGGAAAAAAAAAAGAATTTTTAAAAATATATTACAATAGAAAGTTTATTTGAAATTGTAATAATACTTCACAGTATTACTGTTTATTACCGTTATTACTGATCAAACAATTGCAGCCTTGGTAGGCACAAGATAATTCTTTCATTCTTTCAAAAACATAAAGAAAATCCCCCAAACCCCAAAGTTTTGAACAGTAGTATATATAAACATTGATTATTAATATTATCTACTGTAGGACTAAATGAGACTAAAGACTAAATGGTGTTTGAGTCCTTGGTGGCTAAATATGAGACTGTTTTGAACTAATTGAATTTCACAAATGTGAAGAATAAAAACTCCTCATAAACAAAGCGAAGCATGTCCTGTCATAGTAAAACAGCAAAGCAACAGGATGACTGAGAGAAGATGATATGGCTAAGTGACAGGAAGTGTCACCTGGGAGTGTGAATCACAGTTCATTTTCTACATGGATCAGCCCACATCTTTGTTACTATGGAAACAACCAAGTTCCTCTGAGCAAAAGGTCTGGGTCAAATTAGGTCAGTCAGGGGTCAACAAAGTTCGAGAGGATCAGGGGTTAATGTGATGCTTTAAAGGGGTCATATGACGTTGCTAAAAAGAACATTATTTTGTGTATTTGGTGTAATGCAATGTGTTTATGCGGTTTAAGGTTCAAAAAGCACATTATTTTCCACATAATCTACATTATTGTTTCTCCTCTATGCCCCGCCTTTCTGAAATGCGTTAATTTTTACAAAGCTCATCGGTCTGAAAAGTGAGGTGTGCTCTGATTGGCCAGCTATCCAGTGCGTTGTGATTGGCCAAATACCTCAAGCGTGTGACGGGACAAAACCAGTAAAACCCATAATAAACGATGCATTTGTTGCATCCAGTGTGGACATAAATACTGATTATAATGACTTGTACTGTCTTTTTACTCGTTGCGTTGCGTATCGCGCCGTGTAAACATGAAACCATGCCTGCATTTGTGATCGGAGAAACGACAAAGAACAAGCGCTACTCTTCACTGCTCAAAACTCGCGTTTGAATCGTCAGTGGCAAATTCTTTAAATATGAAAACGTACTTACAGACTGTGAGTCATGAAGCGCCAGACTGTCCTTGCAAAGTTGGAATTACCCCACTTTATAGAAACAGACACCGGCATTGTAGGCTACTCTGCCAGGAAACAGTCCTCGTCCTCCATAAAATGCGCTGCACACATCTGAATATTTGGGTTGAACTGTTCTGGAACAGTGTTGTAAATACAACTTAACCACTGATTTCTAGTTGTGTCCTCTTTTGGAAGGCCAAACAAAGTAGTTTCGCTTTCACAA
>NW_015542441.1:44264-50168 GCF_001515605.1 Sinocyclocheilus anshuiensis
TCTGAATATTTGGTTTGAACTGTTCTGGAACAGTGTTGTAAATACAACTTAACCACTGATTTCTAGTTGTGTCCTCTCTGGGAAGGCCAAACAAAGTAGTTTTGCTTTCATAATGAAACACACAGCATCTCCACAACATGACGGCGGCGGCAACAATACTAAAGCGAGAATCAAAGTTACACCTTCTTTCTTTGCATGAATATTTGGGCGCTGTTATGCAAATCTTCCCACATCGTGACGTAGACATGTGGGGGCGTTTTAGAATGAGCCATTTTAGGTAGGCGTGGTTGACTCTTAACTTTTATAAAGAATATCTCTTTGGATTTGAGACTTTAGTCTTTGCAAATTTACAGATCTTCTTTATGCCCCAAAAGCTTGTAACACTCCAAAGAGAAAGGAAAACTTGAAATCGCATCATATGACCCCTTTAAGGCTCTGTGTCAGAAGGTGAAATCAGTTGCCAAGGCAACACTTCCCCAAACAGACAAAGAGCACTTAGCAGACAGCATGTGATCAAGGTTTCTATTTTACTGCACAGCAGCCCATCTCAGTGATTTAAAAAGTCATTAATTGTGTATGAGAATATGTCTGTTAAAAGATGCAATGACAAAGAGTCACAAGAAGGGTTACAGTACATCCTAGCATACACTCAGACACATAAGCAAACAAACCCCTGAAAATGGGCGTCAAGCTAACATTTAAGACATGTATATGAAGCTTGAATGAGCATTGCATTGCACTGTCAGTATTAAGATCTGAGTGGAACAGATAGCTTGACATGGTTTTTATAGCTCAGGTGAGATGCATTCAAAGATCTCAGAAGGCTAAATCACATATCTCTCATTCAAATGAGGAACGCAATCAAATTTAATCCAATCAACTCAGTAGGACTTCCAAAACTGCAATATTGGGGACGAGAAAATCTATTTAGTGCAACAGGTAATCTTCTTTGTAAACGGATTTAACCCACTTTTTCAATGGTATTTGTTACTACCAGGTTTCACAATGATTCACTGATTACAATGAGAAGTGCAGAGGGTTCTTTAAACATATGTGTAATTCTTTTTTATTATTCCCCTTACAAATTGAGATCTGTTGAGATCAATTTAGAAAGCTCTTTGCTGTTGAATTGTGTGAACTTTTAGGGAAATATAATAAAACAACAGTTTTGAGTGTGGCTTGTCTAATCAGAATTTTATAATGTAGGCTACCATTTATTTCATTAATGAGCGATGACTCACAGATTTAACCTACTACACATAATTCAAAAGCTAGCTACCTAGCAGTGTACTGATAATATTATTAGCTGTACAATTCTCTCTTTTTCATAATTTGGTCAACAGGACTGATACCCCACATCATAATGCAGTGGAGAGTTTTATATCTTGCATTTTGGCACAGAAACAAGAAAGTACTCTTATTCTTCATAGTGAGAGAGAGAGAGAGTGAGCGAAAGAGTGCTGGAGAGCAGAATGTACATCACCATGCAAGTGTCAGTGCTGATGGCAGCTAAGTGCACTGATAGCTATGCACAGTTTTACTTAATCATGTAATGAGTATGGTGAAAGGGGGCAAACCCTGAGAGCAGCTGCAGCAGGAAATTGGCACGAATTAAGAGCTTTTTCAGATATACAGCATCAAAATATAGCCATCAACATGTGCCCACCAATAAAATGATAATAAGAGGTTATTTAAAATGTGTTGTTAAGTCACTACTTTCAGGGTCTGTTTCTTTAAAGCTCAATTAGCAAAATCTATTCAAAGATAATGCATAGTAAGCTGGTCATCATAAAGCCCTGAATTGTATGTTTTTTTGTTTTTTAATTGGCAAATCTTTATAAAGTAGAATGAAAATTAAACAGTAATAATGTCATACTGGGTAATGTTTAAACCTGTATGAATCATCTTAAGCTGAACATTAAAGAAATTTCAACTATTTTGTCTAATGAAAGTCAGTGGGGTCCAAAACAACATTAGACTCCATAATTTCAATACATGTTAATGGAAAAAAAACACTGAGCTATTGATGACAGATTTTTCATTTTTGAAAATGAAACTATAGTACAGCTGTAGGAAGCCAATTGCCTGAGACAACTGTTAATTATACAATTTAGCGGTTATTATTAAGAATATATGACCACAGAATGCCACAATTGACTAATCAGAATCAAGTATTTTACTGAGCAATGAAATATAATTTTTTATTTTACCTATTTGTTTAAAATGCATTGCATTTTATGCACTAAAATACAGCTTAAAAAAACACAGCTTACAGCTAAGTGAACTACCCAATATTTTTCATGAGTCATTAGCATCTTTGAAACACTCACTCTGCACCGCAGTAGTCAACAGCTGATTAGATAATCTATTGATTTGTGAGGAGCTTGTTAACTATAAGCCATATTACAGTGCAAAGCTGGAGCCTCTGTGGGATTTTTCTCTCATTGGTGTGGTAGAAGTGTTATAGATTAGATATTTTCATTCACATAAGTATTACTGTGTGTGAAGTGTGAAAGCATTATTATTATGTCCTGTGGCAGTCACAGCATTTAGTTCACTAAACTATCAAATGAAGTCGTTTTCCTTCAGAAATGCAGTTGGCAGCAGTAATTGGTTATTAAGGAGCAACATCTATTCCTGTTGTCATCAGGTCAACATCCCGTACAATCTGTGGCATTAGTTAAAGCTCAAAAGAGCACAGAGGTGTTAAAAATGTGTAACATTATGCCAGAGGGTCAGGTTTTGTCTTTAAAACATCATTTGGTTGCAGAAAGAGAGAGTTAATACTGCATATTGCAGTGCATTTTTTAAAATTTGTGTAAATATGCAAATGACACTACAGGACACTTCATTAAATGATTTGCATGACCGAGGCCTTTGATGCAAAGCAGAATAAAAACATTTCAGTTGTATAATGTGAAGGAAAATAACAGTTTCTTTTCAGAAAAATCTGATATTAGTGAATATTTTATAGATTCAGAAGCAATAACTACGGCGAGTGTTGATATAAAACTATTTCTGAAGGCTCATGTCACACTAAACACTGAGCAATGGCTTGGCTGCTGAAAATTCAACTTTGCCATCACATGAATAAATTACATTTTAATATATATATTAAAACAGAAAACATTTGTTTTAAATTGTTCACTTTTGAGACTAAAAACAAATAACTTTTTTTTATTTTCCATGTTTTTCCATGCCAATTATTGTGCTAATCAGATAACTTCAGATAATCCAGCCCTGACATTAAAACAAAACAAGTTGATCGCTGTACATATCAGTCAGATGGATTGTTCCTGTTAAAGTGGGCAGTCCTGGGCTAGAAAAAGCAGCAAAGAGGAATGGACTTTATCCATAGTTAAAATTCTGCCTACCTGGGACTACGCTGTGTTTTGTAGGTGAGTCTTCAGAGAGGTGTACAGTAAGTGTAAGTGCATTACTTCCTGCACTCCGGTGGTACCCGCAGTGTTCTGCATGTTCCCATCAGTTCTGTTCAATTCATCCAATGCAAGAAACATGTCTCAGCTAGTTACCTTTGCAAGTCCAGCACATAGTTTAAGGGGATCTGCTGTCAGCATCTATCATTAGACATGTCATATGTGATCAGTCATATAAATCTCTCCATCGCTCCCTATCTGCATCCACTTGTTCCCGTCTGCCTTTATATATGCTTTTGCAAATATATATTTCTGGGTCAGTACAAAGATTCAGCATGAGGGCAAGTGCTCAGACATTGTAATCAAAATCTGGTCTGTGCTCTCCCAAAAATAACAACACAGCCACCCTGACAGAATGTGTGAGCTTGAGTGTGTGAGCAGATATATATGTAATGTTATGCATGAAATAACATCAACTCAAGACTCGCTCCTACAGAGAGATGGGGTAATGGGAGCAGCCCATGTCTCTTTGCCTTTCTCCTTACAGAGGTCAAACTCTTCCTTTGGTGCTGCTCTAAGAAACAAAAGGCCTAAAACCAACCGAAAAATGCCGTCTGCACCCAATTTACTTATGTAATGTGATGTATTTCCAAATGAACTAGCATAACAGTAAGGCATGATATCATTTTATCAACATGGAATTGGATGGTGAAAAGTGTGCATTACGTAACAGAATGGAGCCTAAGACAATGCCTAAATATCTACTAAACAGTTCCAAACTTAAAGGAATTTAATGCAATTCGTTTTTTTTACATTTGTTATTTACATTTACATTTAGTCATTTAGCAGACGCTTTTATCCAAAGCAACTTACAAATGAGGACAATGGAAGCAATCAAAATCAACAAAAGAGCAATGATATGCAAGTGCTATAAAAAGTCTCAGTAAGCTTAACGCAGTACATGTAGCAAGGTTTTTTTTTTTATTATATAATAAATAAAAATAAAAACAGAAAAAGAATAGAGCAAGCTAGTGTTAGATGCCTTTTTTGCTTTTGATAATTGTATAATAAAGAAAAAGAAAACAAATAGATAGAATACAAAAAGATTAGAAAAGCTAGTGTTAGGTTTTTTTTATATATATATATATAAATAGGATTAGAATAGAGAGTGCTAGAGTTAAGAGATAAAGATGGATAAATATTAATAAATACTATAATGGTATATAAATAATAATAAAATAACACTGATTTACACTTATTTGCTAAATTGGGAGTGTTACCAAAATTATAAATTAATTAATTTAAAGCAGATGTTTTTAACCTTTACAGAGCTAGGTACTCCTCACTAGAGCTGCACGATTCTGGATAAACTGAGAATCATGATCATCAAATAGAGATCATGATTCTCTCACGATTCTGAACTAAGCAAAATAACATGGAATTTACAAGAGACTGTGACAAAATATTAAAAAAAAAATGTTTGACTGAATGATTCAATCATAAATACTTCACTTGTTTCATTACTGAATGAATCAGCATTTTTAAATAAATCTCTTGAATGAATGATTCAATCACAAATAAATGTAACAGTCTCTAAGTCGCCACCTAGTGGCAAAACAATGTTATCAATATTGTAATCAACAAACGTTATTTGAAGCGGCAATTTGAAGCGAAAATTGCTTTCAAAAGGTGATTTGCTCCATTTTGACTGCTACCATAGACATCATTATTTATTTCAGTATTTATTTATTATTATATTAACATTTTTGCACTACATAATGCTTAGTGGATCACTTGTTAATGGTAATTTAGAAAGTTAGAAATGTCATGATATGAACATCCTTGAGTTCATTCAGATATGAAGACCAGAGTCAGAAATGATCAAGAGCTTGATGCAAAAATGACACTGAAAGTGGCCCCTAATATTTTAAAGGGGTCCTATTATGCTTTTTCCTTTTTCAACTTTAGTTAGTCTGTAATGTTGCTGTTTGAGCATAAAAAAGATCTGCAAAGTTACAAAGCTCAAAGTCCAATTCAAAAGGAGATATTTTATTTAACAGAAATCACTTTTCAAAAACTACAACGAATGACTCGTTTGGACTACAACGCATATTTTCTGGGATTTGTGATATCACAAATATCGACGAATGGGACGAAACTTGGTTGAGCTGCACTCGAGAAGGCAACGGGTGTTATCACTATGTCGGAGACACGCTAGTTTTCCCAAGGCAGATGAACTTAGAGTGGTTACAATCATCCGGGTTTAATCGCGCTCTAATTGATTTAATATTGACGCAATATTTACACTGAAGCTCGCAGGCAGCTATGGTAAGGGGTATGATATTTCCCGACCAGGCGCCGAGTGGTGCCAATCACAACACACACTGGCCCAGCTAACCAATCACAGCACACACTGGCCCAGCTAACCAATCACAGCACACACTGGCCCAGCTAACCAATCACAGCACACACTGGCCCAGCTAACCAATCACAGCACACACTGGCCCAGCTAACCAATCACAACACA
>NW_015542441.1:50434-50745 GCF_001515605.1 Sinocyclocheilus anshuiensis
CAGTTTTAGCAATGTGGTCTGAGAAAGTCAGCTGATCATCAATCATAACTCCAAGGTTTCTGGCTGTTTTTGAAGGAGTTATGGTTGATGTGCCTAATTGGATGGTGAAATTGTGATGTAACGATGGGTTTGATGGAACCACAAGTAGTTCTGTCTTGGCCAGGTTGAGTTGAAGGTGATGGTCCTTCATCCAGCAAGAAATGTCTGTTAGACAAGCTGTGATGCGAGCAGCTGTCGTCGGATCATCAGGATGGAATGAGAGGTAGAGTTGAGTGTCATCAGCATAGCAGTGATATGAAAAGCCATGTTTC
>NW_015542441.1:50761-52314 GCF_001515605.1 Sinocyclocheilus anshuiensis
TAAGACTCAAACCACTGGAGTGCGGTTCCTGAGATGCCCTTTGCCAATAGGCTTGACAGTAGGATCTGGTGGTTAACCATGTCAAAAGCAGCGGACAGATCCAGCAAGATAAGTATTGAAGATTTGGAATCCGCTCTTGCCAGTCTTAAGGCTTCAACAACTGAGAGCAAGGCAGTCTCAAGTGTTTTTGCAATGAAAGGAAGAAGGGAAACCCGTCTGTAGCTCTCTAAAAGAGATGGGTTAAGGGTGGGTTTCTTAAGTAGTGGGGTTATACGAGCCTGTCTAAATGCTGAGGGGAAAACACCAGTGTGAAGGGATGTGTTAATGATGTGAGTGAGTGCAGGTACAACTGCAGGAGAAATGGCTTGAAGGAGATGAGATGAAATAGGATCAAGCGGATAAGTAGTTGGATGATTAGAAAGGATTAGTTTAGAGACTTCTGCCTCAGAGAGTGAAGAGAAGAATGTGAACGAGTGTATGTTTGCTGGTAAGATGTGCTTGACAGATTGTGGTGTGGAAAATTGTGCACTGATTGTTTTAATTTTATTAACGAAGAACGTGGCAAAGTCGTCAGCTGTTAGAGTTGATGAAGGAGGGGGAGGAAGAGGACAAAGGAGCAATTATTACTTATTATTATTATTATTAGGGATGCTCCGATCAGGATTTTTGCAGCCGATACTGAGTACCAATTTCTTGTCATGGTGATCGGCCGATGCCGATTCTGATGCTTCAAGCTTTATATAGACAGTTTCATCTGGCGCACGCGAAGTTAACTTCCAGTCTGTGTTTGTTTATAAGTCTGGCTATGGCACCGGCTACAGACGCAGTTAAAGTTAAGGTGATGAGTAGACTGAATTTGGGCTCAGGTGGTTGTGCTGTGGGATGTGTTTCCCATACATTTATTTATTTGTTTCTGAAGGAAGACTATCTTTAGAACAATTTTGATGTAATTTTCATTTCATCTGGCATGTTATATGCCTGATAAAGCAGCGTTTGTGAGCCCAGCGCTGCTTTGTGTACAGCCATTACTGGGGAAACCGTTTCTCCCGCTTTAAAGCACCTCCTGCTGGCAGAGAATGAATTTGCATTTTCAGTAAGTCCGTCTGATTTACAAAGCAAACATATTTTGCTTTTCCTATATCCATGGGCGCTGCAAATAATCCGCAGGTCGGGTAATAAAAAATGTATTCTGATTATTTGCGGGTGGATAAAATAAATCATAAATGATGCAAATATTAACTACATTTTTTTCATGAGGCAGACGATTTCGTGCGCGTGTTCGTTCGCCTGATCGGGAAGTGGCAGTGACAGAAACAGTGACATTCCAGATAAAGTTTGAAAGGCGTAAAGCCTGTGTTAATGCTATTGAGTAGGCTAACTATTCTGATCTGTGAAAACTTTCACAGTTCCATAGGGGTTAGCTGACCCTTCCCTGAGTCACTAACATCAAGCTCACTACGGGTCAGCTGACCCTTCCCTGGGTCACTAACATCACTGTTCTGATCTGTGAAAACTTTCACAGTTCAGTTTGGGTCAGCTGACCCTTCCCTGAG
>NW_015542441.1:52368-52861 GCF_001515605.1 Sinocyclocheilus anshuiensis
CGCTGACCCTTCCCTGGGTCACTAACATCACTATTCTGATCTGTGAAAACTTTCACAGTTCACTACTGGTCAGCTGACCCTTCCCTGGGTCACTAAAATCACCATTCTGATCTGTGAAAACGTTCACAGTTCACTACGGGTCAGCTGACCCTTCCCTGAGTCACTAACTTCAATATTCTAATCTGTGGAAACTTTCACAGTTCAGTTTCGGTCAGCTGACCCTTCCCTGAGTCACTAACATCACTGTTCTGATATGTGAAAACTTTCACAGGTCACTACAGGTCAGCTGAACCTTCCCTGAGTCACTAACCTCACCATTCTAATCTGTGAAGACTTTCACAGTTCACTACGGGTCAGCTGACCTTCCCTGAGTCACTAACATCAATATTCTGATCTGTGAAAACTTTCACAGTTCAGTTTTGGTCAGCTAACCCTTCCCTGAGTCACTAACATCGCTGTTCTGATTTGTGAAAACTTTCACAGTTCCATACGA
>NW_015542441.1:53102-53336 GCF_001515605.1 Sinocyclocheilus anshuiensis
CTCCAGCAATTGCAACCTCCCGCTTGGAATTTCTGCCTTTCTCATTGGACAAGCCCATCTTGAGAGGCGGGGATCTCCGACCTTAAAGGCATCACCCCATGTGACCCTCCCGGAGTCTGTGGTTCGGTTAGATGCTAAGATGAAGATGTGAGCAAACGCTCCAGGATACCCAACCTTGTGCCAGGCCTACGGGCCTAGACTTTTCCACTCACCAAGACCCTCTGACTCAAACTG